>NW_027464176.1:100830-143068 GCF_050947455.1 Rhinoderma darwinii | reverse complement strand
CACATACATTGTATATACAGGAGGGGGCACATACATTGTATATACAGGAGGGGGGCACATACATTGTATATACAGGAGGGGGGCACATACATTGTATATACAGGAGGGGGGGCACATCCATTGTATATACAGGAGGGGGGCACATCCATTGTATATACAGGAGGGGGGGCACATCCATTGTATATACAGGAGGGGGCACATCCATTGTATATACAGGAGGGGGCACATACATTGTATATACAGGAGGGGGGACATGCATTGCATATACGGGGGGGAGCACATACATTGTATATACAGGAGGGGGGGGCATACATTGTATATACAGGAGGGGCGCACATACATGTATATACAGGAGGGGGGGCACATACATTGTATATACAGGAGGGGGGGCATAAATTGTATATACAGGAGGGGGGGCACATACATTGTATATACAGGAGGGGGGGACATACATTGTATATACAGGAGGGGGGCACATACATTGTATATACAGGAGGGGGGCACATACATTGTATATACAGGAGGGGGGCACATACATTGTATATACAGGAGGGGGGCACATACATTGTATATACAGGAGGGGGGCACATACATTGTATATACAGGAGGGGGGACATGCATTGCATATACGGGGGGGAGCACATACATTGTATATACAGGAGGGGGGCATGCATTGTATATACGGGGGGCATACATTGTATATACGGGGGGGGCATACATTGTATATACGGGGGGCATACATTGTATATACAGGAGGGGGGCATACATTGTATATACGGGGGGCATACATTGTATATACGGGGGGGGCATACATTGTATATACGGGGGTGGCATACATTGTATATACAGGAGGGGGGCATACATTATATATACGGGGGGGCATACATTGTATATACGGGGGGGCATACATTGTATATACGGGGGGGGGCATACATTGTATATACAGGAGGGGGGCATACATTGTATATACAGGAGGGGGCATACATTATATATACGGGGGGGGACATACATTGTATATACAGGAGGGGGGCACATACATTGTATATACAGGAGGGGGGGCATACATTGTATATACAGGGGGGGGGCATACATTGTATATACAGGGGGGCATACATTATATATACGGGGGGGCATACATTATATATACGGGGGGCATACATTATATATACGGGGGGCATACATTATATATACGGGGGGCATACATTATATATACGGGGGGCATACATTATATATACGGGGGGGTATACATTATATATACGGGGGGGCATACATTATATATACGGGGGGCATACATTATATATACGGGGGGGCATACATTATATATACACGGGGGGCATACATTATATATACGGGGGGGCATACATTATATATACGGGGGGCATACATTATACGGGGGGGCATACAATATACGGGGGGACATACATTGTATATACAGGAGGGGGGACATACATTGTATATACGGGGGGGACATACATTGTATATACGGGGGGCATACATTGTATATACGGGGGGCATACATTGTATATACGGGGGGGCATACATTGTATATACGGGGGGGCATACATTGTATATACGGGGGGGCATACATTGTATATACGGGGGGGCATACATTATATATACGGGGGGGCATACATTATATATACGGGGGCATACATTATATATACGGGGGGCATACATTATATATACGGGGGGCATACATTATATATACGGGGGGCATACATTATATATACACGGGGGGCATACATTATATATACACGGGGGGCATACATTATATATACGGGGGGCATACATTATATATACGGGGGGCATACATTATATATACGGGGGGCATACATTGTATATACGGGGGGGCATACATTATATATACGGGGGGCATACATTATATATACGGGGGGCATACATTATATATACGGGGGGCATACATTATATATACGGGGGGGCATACATTATATATACGGGGGGGGGGATACATTGTATATACAGGAGGGGGGGCATACATTGTGTATACAAGAGGGGGGCATACATTGTGTATACCGAGGGGGGGGCATACATTATATATACGGGGGGCATACATTGTATATACCGGGGGGGCATACATTGTATATACGGGGAGGGCATACATTGTATATACGGGGAGGGCATACATTGTATATACGGGGGGGGCATACATTGTATATACGGGGGGCATACATTGTATATACGGGGGGGCATACATTGTATATACGGGGGGGCATACATTGTGTACACAGGAGGGGGGGGCATACATGGTGTATACCGAGGGGGGCATACATTATATATACGGGGGCATACATTGTATATACAGGAGGGGGGGCACATACAGGAGGGGGGCACATACATTGTATATACAGGAGGGGGGGCACATACATTGTATATACAGGAGGGGGGCACATACATTGTATATACAGGAGGGGGGCACATACGGGAGGAGGGGGCACATACATTGCACATACAGGAGGGGGGCACATACATTGTATATACAGGAGGGGGGGCACATACATTGTATATACAGGAGGGGGGGCACATACATTGTATATACAGGAGGGGGGCACATACATTGTATATACAGGAGGGGGGCACATACATTGTATATACGGGGGGCATACATTATATATACGGGGGGGCATACATTATATATACGGGGGGCATACATTATATATACGGGGGGCATACATTATATATACGGGGGGGGCATACATTATATATACGGGGGGGGCATACATTATATATACGGGGGGGCATACATTATATATACGGGGGGGCATACATTATATATACGGGGGGCATACATTATATATACGGGGGGCATACATTATATATACGGGGGGCATACATTATATATACGGGGGGCATACATTGTATATACGGGGGCATACATTGTATATACGGGGGGCATACATTGTATATACGGGGGGGCATACATTGTATATACGGGGGGGCATACATTGTATATACGGGGGGGCATACATTGTATATACGGGGGGGCATACATTATATATATACATTATATATATATATACACATTATATACGGGGGGGCATACATTATATATACGGGGGGCATACATTATATATACGGGGGGCATACATTATATATACGGGGGGCATACATTATATATACGGGGGGCATACATTGTATATACGGGGGGCATACATTGTATATACGGGGGCATACATTATATACGGGGGGCATAGATTATATATACGGGGGGGCATTATATATTATATATACGTTATATATAATTATATACGTTATATATATATTGCATACATTATATATACGGGGGGCATACATTATATATACGGGGGGCATACATTGTATATACGGGGGGCATACATTGTATATACGGGGGCATACATTGTATATACGGGGGGCATACATTGTATATACGGGGGGGCATACATTATATACGGGGGGGGCATACATTGTATATACGGGGGGGGGGCATACATTGTATATACGGGGGGGCATACATTGTATATACGGGGGGGCATACATTGTATATACGGGGGGGCATACATTATATATACGGGGGGGCATACATTATATATACGGGGGGGCATACATTATATATACGGGGGGCATACATTATATATACGGGGGGCATACATTATATATACGGGGCACATACATTGTATATACGGGGGGCATACATTATATATACGGGGGGCATACATTATATATACGGGAGGGGGGGCACATACATTGTATATACAGGAGGGGGGCACATACATTGTATATACAGGAGGGGGGCACATACATTGTATATACAGGAGGGGGGCACATACATTGTATATACGGGAGGGGGGGCACATACATTGTATATACAGGAGGGGGGCACATACATTGTATATACAGGAGGGGGGCACATACATTGTATATACAGGAGGGGGGCACATACATTGTATATACAGGAGGGGGGCACATACATTGTACATACAGGAGGGGGGCACATACATTGTACATACGGGAGGGGGCACATACATTGTACATACGGGAGGGGGCACATACATTGTACATACGGGAGGGGGGGCACATACATTGTATATACGGGAGGGGGGGCACATACATTGTATATACAGGAGGGGGGCACATACATTGTATATACAGGAGGGGGGCACATACATTGTATATACAGGAGGGGGGCACATACATTGTATATACAGGAGGGGGGCACATACATTGTATATACGGGAGGGGGCACATACATTGTATATACAGGAGGGGGGCACATACATTGTATATACAGGAGGGGGGGCACATACATTGTATATACAGGAGGGGGGGCACATACATTGTATATACAGGAGGGGGGGGCATACATTGTATATACGGGAGGGGGGCACATACATTGTATATACAGGAGGGGGGGCACATACATTGTATATACAGGAGGGGGGGGCATACATTGTATATACGGGAGGGGGCACATACATTGTATATACAGGAGGGGGGCACATAGATTGTATATACGGGAGGGGGGCACATACATTGTATATACGGGAGGGGGGCACATACATTGTATATACAGGAGGGGGGCACATACATTGTATATACAGGAGGGGGGCACATACATTGTATATACAGGAGGGGGGCACATACATTGTATATACAGGAGGGGGGGCACATACATTGTATATACAGGAGGGGGGGCACATACATTGTATATACAGGAGGGGGGGCACATACATTGTATATACAGGAGGGGGGGCACATACATTGTATATACAGGAGAGGGGGCACATACATTGTATATACAGGAGGAGGGGGCACATACATTGTATATACAGGAGGGGGGCACATACATTGTATATACAGGAGGGGGGCACATACATTGTATATACAGGAGGGGGGGCACATACATTGTATATACAGGAGGGGGGGCACATACATTGTATATACAGGAGGGGGGCACATACATTGTATATACGGGAGGGGGGCACATACATTGTATATACAGGAGGGGGGCACATACATTGTATATACAGGAGGGGGCACATACATTGTATATACAGGAGGGGGGGCATACATTATATATACGGGGGGGGGGCATACATTGTATATACAGGGGGGCACATACATTGTATATACAGGAGGGGGGCACATACATTCCACATACAGGAGGGGGGCACATACATTGTATATACAGGAGGGGGGCACATACATTGTATATACAGGAGGGGGGCATACATTGTACATACAGGAGGGGGGGCACATACATTGTATATACAGGAGGGGGGGCACATACATTGTATATACAGGAGGGGGGGCACATACATTGTATATACAGGAGGGGGGCACATACATTGTATATACAGGAGGGGGGCACATACATTGTATATACAGGAGGGGGGCACATACATTGTATATACGGGGGGGCACATACATGTCGGTGCTGTACCCCCCAGTGAGGAGCCCCCCAGGTGTATTACATATGACACTATTAGCAGGTTTGTTACTCACTCATCTTCCTCTTGAAATCTCCGCTTGCTGCATGAAGGGTCGGAGCGGACGGAGGAAAAACCCCTGTACAGAGGACAAAGCGGAGGCTCAGAATCATCGCAGTCCCATGTAAACGCCACAGGTCAGTCCCATGTAAACGCCGCAGGACAGTCCCGTGTAAACGCCGCAGGACAGTCCCGTGTAAACGCCGCAGGACAGTCCCGTGTAAACGCCGCAGGACAGTCCCGTGTAAACGGCAGTGTCGCCGGTCAGTCCCGCGTAAACGCCAGTCGCCGGTCAGTCCCGCGTAAACGCCGCAGTCGCCGGTCAGTCCCGCGTAAACGCCACAGTCGCCGGTCAGTCCCGCGTAAACGCCGCAGTCGCCGGTCAGTCCCGCGTAAACGCCGCAGTCGCCGGTCAGTCCCGTGTAGACACTGCAGTTAGTAGTCGGGGGTCTGGTTTCTTCCCTGGTTACACAGGTCAGCCTTCGGTCTGGCTGTCGGGACAGGCTCCGGAGGGTGAGCCAAGGGCATTCTGGGGCTTGTAGTCCGTATACAGTGAGCTGACACACGCAGGAGGGGCCCGTTATCTTGTAGTTACCTGCTGTCCGGCCTCCTCCGCACTACCGGCACCCTCATCACGATAATAACTCCAGACCGTGGCCTCACAACCAGGTTAGGCCGCAGCCACTCTGCGCACGCGCCACAAAGTGAAACCAATATAAAGACCGAACCGTTGAGTATTAATAAGGGCTGGTCAGACGAGCTGATGATACCTCAGTGTCCAGTCCCGGCTCCTCATACAGTGACAGTTACTACTCCTGTGTAACGTGTTCTGAGGGGGTTCATACCTGACAGCGCTGACCCACCAGAAACATGGCCGCTGTTATCACTAGAGCGACACCTGAAGGGGCCGGAAGTGCCCTATAACGTCACGTGCTCTTGATAAACACACTGCCTCAGGTGCTGTCTCGTGCTTCGGTCATGTTTTCTGGCGGCCACGCCCACTCGTACTTGTTGTCCAACCATGAGCGGCGCTTAGGAATCATATGATCACACCCAAAGACATCGGGAGAGCGGCTGTCATCAGGAACAGGTGAGACCGGAGGAACAGACCGTAGACTGAGGAGACGAGAGCGGAGGAAGGTGAGGAACAGACCGGAGACCAGAGCTGAGGAAGGTGAGGAACAGACCGGAGACTGAGGAGAGATGGTGTAATGAGGAGATGGTGACAGGAGGAGACTGCTGGGTGTAATGAGGGGGTGACAGGAGGAGACTGCTGGGTGTAATGAGGGGGTGACAGGAGGAGACTGCTGGGTGTAATGAGGGGGTGACAGGAGGAGACTGCTGGGTGTAATGAGGGGGAGATGGTGACAGGAGGAGACTGCTGGGTGTAATGAGGAGGAGATGGTGACCGGAGGAGACTGCTGGGTGTAATGAGGAGGAGATGGTGACAGGAGGAGACTGCTGGGTGTAATGAGGGGGTGACAGGAGGAGACTGCTGGGTGTAATGAGGGGGAGATGGTGACAGGAGGAGACTGCTGGGTGTAATGAGGAGGAGATGGTGACCGGAGGAGACTGCTGGGTGTAATGAGGAGGAGATGGTGACAGGAGGAGACTGCTGGGTGTAATGAGGGGGTGACAGGAGGAGACTGCTGGGTGTAATGAGGAGGAGATGGTGACCGGAGGAGACTGCTGGGTGTAATGAGGGGGTGACAGGAGGAGACTGCTGGGTGTAATGAGGGGGTGACAGGAGGAGACTGCTGGGTGTAATGAGGGGGTGACAGGAGGAGACTGCTGGGTGTAATGAGGGGGTGACAGGAGGAGACTGCTGGGTGTAATGAGGGGGTGACAGGAGGAGACTGCTGGGTGTAATGAGGGGGTGACAGGAGGAGACTGCTGGGTGTAATGAGGGGGTGACAGGAGGAGACTGCTGGGTGTAATGAGGGGGTGACAGGAGGAGACTGCTGGGTGTAATGAGGGGGTGACAGGAGGAGACTGCTGGGTGTAATGAGGGGGTGACAGGAGGAGACTGCTGGGTGTAATGAGGGGGTGACAGGAGGAGACTGCTGGGTGTAATGAGGGGGTGACAGGAGGAGACTGCTGGGTGTAATGAGGGGGTGACAGGAGGAGACTGCTGGGTGTAATGAGGGGGTGACAGGAGGAGACTGCTGGGTGTAATGAGGGGGTGACAGGAGGAGACTGCTGGGTGTAATGAGGGGGTGACAGGAGGAGACTGCTGGGTGTAATGAGGGGGAGATGGTGACAGGAGGAGACTGCTGGATGTAATGAGGAGGAGATGGTGACCGGAGGAGACTGCTGGGTGTAATGAGGAGGAGATGGTGACAGGAGGAGACTGCTGGGTGTAATGAGGGGGTGACAGGAGGAGACTGCTGGGTGTAATGAGGGGGTGACAGGAGGAGACTGCTGGGTGTAATGAGGGGGTGACAGGAGGAGACTGCTGGGTGTAATGAGGAGGAGACTGCTGAGTTTAATGAGGAGGTGACTGCTGGGTGTAATGAGGAGGAGTAGGTGACAGGAGGAGACTGGGTGTAATGAGGGGGTGACAGGAGGAGACTGCTGGGTGTAATGAGGGGGTGACAGGAGGAGACTGCTGGGTGTAATGAGGGGGTGACAGGAGGAGACTGCTGGGTGTAATGAGGAGGAGATGGTGACAGGAGGAGACTGCTGGGTGTAATGAGGAGAGGGTGACAGGAGGAGACTGCTGGGTGTAATGAGGAGAGGGTGACAGGAGGAGACTGCTGGGTGTAATAAGGAGGAGAGGGTGACAGGAGGAGACTGCTGGGTGTAATGAGGAGGAGATGGTGACAGGAGGAGATTGCTGGGTGTAATGAGGAGGAGAGGGTGACAGGAGGAGACTGCTGGGTGTAATGAGGAGGAGATGGTGACAGGAGGAGACTGCTGGGTGTAATAAGGAGGAGAGGGTGACAGGAGGAGACTGCTGGGTGTAATAAGGAGGAGAGGATGACAGGAGGAGACTGCTGGGTGTAATGAGGAGGAGATGGTGACAGGAGGAGACTGCTGGGTGTAATGAGGAGGAGAGGGTGACAGGAGGAGACTGCTGGGTGTAATGAGGAGGAGATGGTGACAGGAGGAGACTGCTGGGTGTAATGAGGAGGAGATGGTGACAGGAGGAGACTGCTGGGTGTAATGAGGAGGAGGAGGTGACAGGAGGAGACTGCTGGGTGTAATGAAGAGGAGGGGGTGACAGGAGGAGACTGCTGGGTGTAATGAGGAGGAGGAGGTGACAGGAGGAGACTGCTGAGTGTAATGAGGAGGAGACTGCTGGGTGTAATGAGGAGGAGGTGACAGGAGGAGACTGCTGGGTGTAATGAGGAGAGGGTGACAGGAGGAGACTGCTGGGTGTAATAAGGAGGAGGGGGTGACAGGAGGACACTGCTGGGTGTAATAAGGAGGAGATGGTGACAGGAGGAGACTACTGGGTGTAATGAGGAGGAGATGGTGACAGGAAGAGACTGCTGGGTGTAATGAGGAGGAAATGGTGACAGGAGGAGACTGCTGGGTGTAATGAGGAGAGGGTGACAGGAGGAGACTGCTGGGTGTAATGAGGAGGAGATGGTGACAGGAGGAGACTGCTGGGTGTAATGAGGAGGAGGGGGTGACAGGAGGACACTGGGTGTAATGAGGAGGAGATGGTGACAGGAGGAGACTACTGGGTGTAATGAGGAGGAGATGGTGACAGGAGGAGACTACTGGGTGTAATGAGGAGGAGATGGTGACAGGAAGAGACTGCTGGGTGTAATGAGGAGGAGAGGGTGACAGGAGACGACTGCTGGGTGTAATGAGGAGGAAATGGTGACAGGAGGAGACTGCTGGGTGTAATGAGGAGGAGATGGTGACAGGAGGAGACTGCTGGGTGTAATGAGGAGGAGACTGCTGGGTTTAATGAGGAGGAGATGATGACAGGAGGACACTGCTTGGTGTAATGAGTAGGAGGTGACAGGAGGAGACTGCTGGGTGTAAAGAGGAGGAGGTGACAGGAGGAGACTGCTGGGTGTAATGAGGAGAGGGTGACAGGAGGAGACTGCTGGGTGTAATAAGGAGGAGGGGGTGACAGGAGGACACTGCTGGGTGTAATAAGGAGGAGATGGTGACAGGAGGAGACTACTGGGTGTAATGAGGAGGAGATGGTGACAGGAAGAGACTGCTGGGTGTAATGAGGAGGAAATGGTGACAGGAGGAGACTGCTGGGTGTAATGAGGAGGAGGGGGTGACAGGAGGACACTGGGTGTAATGAGGAGGAGATGGTGACAGGAGGAGACTACTGGGTGTAATGAGGAGGAGATGGTGACAGGAGGAGACTACTGGGTGTAATGAGGAGGAGATGGTGACAGGAAGAGACTGCTGGGTGTAATGAGGAGGAGAGGGTGACAGGAGACGACTGCTGGGTGTAATGAGGAGGAAATGGTGACAGGAGGAGACTGCTGGGTGTAATGAGGAGGAGATGGTGACAGGAGGAGACTGCTGGGTGTAATGAGGAGGAGATGGTGACAGGAGGAGACTGCTGGGTGTAATGAGGAGGAAATGGTGACAGGAGGAGACTGCTGGGTGTAATGAGGAGGAGAGGGTGACAGGAGGAGACTGCTGGGTGTAATGAGGAGGAGAGGGTGACAGGAGGAGACTGCTGGGTGTAATGAGGAGGAGAGGGTGACAGGTGGAGACTGCTGGGTGTAATGAGGAGGAGATGGTGACAGGAGGAGACTGCTGGGTGTAATGAGGAGGAGGAGGTGACAGGAGGAGACTGCTGGGTGTAATGAGTTGGAGATGGTGACAGGAGGAGACTGCTGGGTGTAATGAGGAGGAGATGGTGACAGGAGGAGACTGCTGGGTGTAATGAGGAGGAGATGGTGACAGGAGGAGACTGCTGGGTGTAATGAGGAGGAGATGGTGACAGGAGGAGATGGTGACAGGAGGAGACTGCTGGGTGTAATGAGGAGGAGAGGGTGACAGGAGGAGACTGCTTGGTGTAATGAGGAGGAGAGGGTGACAGGAGGAGACTGCTGGGTGTAATGAGGAGGAGAGGGTGACAGGTGGAGACTGCTGGGTGTAACAAGGAGGAGATGGTGACAGGAGGAGACTGCTGGGTGTAATGAGGAGGAGAGGGTGACAGGAGGAGACTGCTGGGTGTAATGAGGAGGAGAGGGTGACAGGTGGAGACTGCTGGGTGTAATGAGGAGGAGATGGTGACAGGAGGAGACTGGGTGTAATGAGGAGGAAATGGTGACAGGAGGAGACTGCTGCGTGTAATGAGAGGGTGACAGGAGGAGACTGCTGGGTGTAATGAGGGGGTGACAGGAGGAGACTGCTGGGTGTAATGAGGGGGTGACAGGAGGAGACTGCTGGGTGTAATGAGGAGGAGAGGGTGACAGGTGGAGACTGCTGGGTGTAACAAGGAGGAGATGGTGACAGGAGGAGACTGCTGGGTGTAATGAGGAGGAGAGGGTGACAGGAGGAGACTGCTGGGTGTAATGAGGAGGAGAGGGTGACAGGTGGAGACTGCTGGGTGTAACAAGGAGGAGAGGGTGACAGGAGGAGACTGCTGGGTGTAATGAGGAGGAGAGGGTGACAGGTGGAGACTGCTGGGTGTAACAAGGAGGAGATGGTGACAGGAGGAGACTGCTGGGTGTAATGAGTTGGAGATGGTGACAGGAGGAGACTGCTGGGGGTAATGAGGAGGAGATGGTGACAGGAGGAGACTGCTGGGTGTAATGAGGAGGAGATGGTGACAGGAGGAGACTGCTGGGTGTAATGAGGAGGAAATGGTGACAGGAGGAGACTGCTGGGTGTAATGAGGGGGTGACAGGAGGAGACTGCTGGGTGTAATGAGGAGGAGGTGACAGGAGGAGACTGCTGGGTGTAATGAGGAGGAGATGGTGACAGGAGGAGACTGCTGGGTGTAATGAGGAGGAAATGGTGACAGGAGGAGACTGCTGGGTGTAATGAGAGGGTGACAGGAGGAGACTGCTGGGTGTAATGAGGGGGTGACAGGAGGAGACTGCTGGGTGTAATGAGGAGAGGGTGACAGGAGGAGACTGCTGGGTGTAATGAGGGGGTGACAGGAGGAGACTGCTGGGTGTAATGAGGAGAGGGTGACAGGAGGAGACTGCTGGGTGTAATGAGGAGAGGGTGACAGGAGGAGACTGCTGGGTGTAATGAGTTGGAGATGGTGACAGGAGGAGACTGCTGGGGGTAATGAGGAGGAGATGGTGACAGGAGGAGACTGCTGGTTGTAATGAGGAGGAGATGGTGACAGGAGGAGACTGCTGGGTGTAATGAGGAGGAAATGGTGACAGGAGGAGACTGCTGGGTGTAATGAGGGGGTGACAGGAGGAGACTGCTGGGTGTAATGAGGAGGAGGTGACAGGAGGAGACTGCTGGGTGTAATGAGGAGGAGATGGTGACAGGAGGAGACTGCTGGGTGTAATGAGGAGGAAATGGTGACAGGAGGAGACTGCTGGGTGTAATGAGAGGGTGACAGGAGGAGACTGCTGGGTGTAATGAGGGGGTGACAGGAGGAGACTGCTGGGTGTAATGAGGAGGAGATGGTGACAGGAGGAGACTGCTGGGTGTAATGAGGAGGAGGAGGTGACAGAGGAGACTGCTGGGTGTAATGAGTTGGAGATGGTGACAGGAGGAGACTGCTGGGGGTAATGAGGAGGAGGAGGTGACAGGAGGAGACTGCTGGGTGTAATGAGGAGGAGATGGTGACAGGAGGAGACTGCTGGGTGTAATGAGGAGGAGATGGTGACAGGAGGAGACTGCTGGGTGTAATGAGGAGGAAATGGTGACAGGAGGAGACTGCTGGGTGTAATGAGAGGGTGACAGGAGGAGACTGCTGGGTGTAATGAGAGGGTGACAGGAGGAGACTGCTGGGTGTAATGAGGGGGTGACAGGAGGAGACTCCTGGGTGTAATGAGGAGGAGATGGTGACAGGAGGAGACTGCTGGGTGTAATGAGGAGGAGATGGTGACAGGAGGAGACTGCTGGGTGTAATGAGGAGGAGATGGTGACAGGAGGAGACTGCTGGGTGTAATGAGGAGGAGATGGTGACAGGAGGAGACTGCTGGGTGTAATGAGGAGGAGGAGGTGACAGGAGGAGACTGCTGGGTGTAATGAGTTGGAGATGGTGACAGGAGGAGACTGCTGGGGTAATGAGGAGGAGATGGTGACAGGAGGAGACTGCTGGGTGTAATGAGGAGGAGATGGTGACAGGAGGAGACTGCTGGGTGTAATGAGTTGGAGATGGTGACAGGAGGAGACTGCTGGGGGTAATGAGGAGGAGGAGGTGACAGGAGGAGACTGCTGGGTGTAATGAGGAGGAGATGGTGACAGGAGGAGACTGCTGGGTGTAATGAGGAGGAAATGGTGACAGGAGGAGACTGCTGGGTGTAATGAGAGGGTGACAGGAGGAGACTGCTGGGTGTAATGAGGGGGTGACAGGAGGAGACTCCTGGGTGTAATGAGGAGGAGATGGTGACAGGAGGAGACTGCTGGGTGTAATGAGGAGGAGACTGCTGGGTGTAATGAGAGGGTGACAGGAGGAGACTGCTGGGTGTAATGAGGGGGTGACAGGAGGAGACTCCTGGGTGTAATGAGGAGGAGATGGTGACAGGAGGAGACTGCTGGGTGTAATGAGGAGGAGACTGCTGGGTGTAATGAGTTGGAGATGGTGACAGGAGGAGACTGCTGGGGTAATGAGGAGGAGATGGTGACAGGAGGAGACTGCTGGGTGTAATGAGGAGGAGATGGTGACAGGAGGAGACTGCTGGGTGTAATGAGGAGGAGGAGGTGACAGGAGGAGACTACTGGGTGTAATGAGTTGGAGATGGTGACAGGAGGAGACTGCTGGGGGTAATGAGGAGGAGATGGTGACAGGAGGAGACTGCTGGGTGTAATGAGGAGGAGATGGTGACAGGAGGAGACTGCTGGGTGTAATGAGGAGGAAATGGTGACAGGAGGAGACAGCTGGGTGTAATGAGAGGGTGACAGGAGGAGACTGCTGGGTGTAATGAGGAGGAGAGGGTGACAGGTGGAGACTGCTGGGTGTAATGAGGAGGAGATGGTGACAGGAGGAGACTGCTGGGTGTAATGAGGAGGAAATGGTGACAGAAGGAGACTGCTGGGTGTAATGAGAGGGTGACAGGAGGAGACTGCTGGGTGTATTGAGGGGGTGACAGGAGGAGACTGCTGGGTGTAATGAGGAGGAGAGGGTGACAGGTGGAGACTGCTGGGTGTAATGAGGAGGAGAGGGTGACAGGTGGAGACTGCTGGGTGTAATGAGGAGGAGATGGTGACAGGAGGAGACTGCTGGGTGTAATGAGGAGGAAATGGTGACAGGAGGAGACTGCTGGGTGTAATGAGAGGGTGACAGGAGGAGACTGCTGGGTGTAATGAGGGGGTGACAGGAGGAGACTGCTGGGTGTAATGAGGAGGAGATGGTGACAGGAGGAGACTGCTGGGTGTAATGAGGAGGTGACAGGAGGAGACTGCTGGGTGTAATGAGTTGGAAATGGTGACAGGAGGAGACTGCTGGGGGTAATGAGGAGGAGGAGGTGACAGGAGGAGACTGCTGGGTGTAATGAGGAGGAGATGGTGACAGGAGGAGACTGCTGGGTGTAATGAGGAGGAAATGGTGACAGGAGGAGACTGCTGGGTGTAATGAGAGGGTGACAGGAGGAGACTGCTGGGTGTAATGAGGGGGTGACAGGAGGAGACTGCTGGGTGTAATGAGGAGGAGATGGTGACAGGAGGAGACTACTGGGTGTAATGAGGAGGAGATGGTGACAGGAGGAGACTGCTGGGTGTAATGAGGAGGAAATGGTGACAGGAGGAGACTGCTGGGTGTAATGAGAGGGTGACAGGAGGAGACTGCTGGGTGTAATGAGGAGGAGAGGGTGACAGGTGGAGACTGCTGGGTGTAATGAGGAGGAGATGGTGACAGGAGGAGACTGCTGGGTGTAATGAGGAGGAAATGGTGACAGGAGGAGACTGCTGGGTGTAATGAGAGGGTGACAGGAGGAGACTGCTGGGTGTATTGAGGGGGTGACAGGAGGAGACTGCTGGGTGTAATGAGGAGGAGAGGGTGACAGGTGGAGACTGCTGGGTGTAATGAGGAGGAGATGGTGACAGGAGGAGACTGCTGGGTGTAATGAGAGGGTGACAGGAGGAGACTGCTGGGTGTAATGAGGGGGTGACAGGAGGAGACTGCTGGGTGTAATGAGGAGGAGATGGTGACAGGAGGAGACTGCTGGGTGTAATGAGGAGGTGACAGGAGGAGACTGCTGGGTGTAATGAGTTGGAGATGGTGACAGGAGGAGACTGCTGGGTGTAATGAGGAGGAGATGGTGACAGGAAGAGACTGCTGGGTGTAATGAGGAGGAAATGGTGACAGGAGGAGACTGCTGGGTGTAATGAGGGGGTGACAGGAGGAGACTGCTGGGTGTAATGAGAGGGTGACAGGAGGAGACTGCTGGGTGTAATGAGGGGGTGACAGGAGGAGACTGCTGGGTGTAATGAGGAGGAGATGGTGACAGGAGGAGACTGCTGGGTGTAATGAGGAGGTGACAGGAGGAGACTGCTGGGTGTAATGAGTTGGAAATGGTGACAGGAGGAGACTGCTGGGGGTAATGAGGAGGAGGAGGTGACAGGAGGAGAATGCTGGGTGTAATGAGGAGGAGATGGTGACAGGAGGAGACTGCTGGGTGTAATGAGGAGGAAATGGTGACAGGAGGAGACTGCTGGGTGTAATGAGGAGGAAATGGTGACAGGAGGAGACTGCTGGGTGTAATGAGAGGGTGACAGGAGGAGACTGCTGGGTGTAATGAGGAGGAGAGGGTGACAGGAGGAGACTGCTGGGTGTAATGAGGAGGAGATGGTGACAGGAGGAGACTGCTGGGTGTAATGAGGAGGAAATGGTGACAGGAGGAGACTGCTGGGTGTAATGAGAGGGTGACAGGAGGAGACTGCTGGGTGTAATGAGGAGGAGAGGGTGACAGGTGGAGACTGCTGGGTGTAATGAGGAGGAGATGGTGACAGGAGGAGACTGCTGGATGTAATGAGGAGGAAATGGTGACAGGAGGAGACTGCTGGGTGTAATGAGAGGGTGACAGGAGGAGACTGCTGGGTGTAATGAGGGGGTGACAGGAGGAGACTGCTGGGTGTAATGAGGAGGAGATGGTGACAGGAGGAGACTACTGGGTGTAATGAGGAGGAGATGGTGACAGGAGGAGACTGCTGGGTGTAATGAGGAGGAGATGGTGACAGGAGGAGACTGCTGGGTGTAATGAGGAGGAGGTGACAGGAGGAGACTGCTGGGTGTAATGAGGAGGAGACTGCTGGGTGTAATGAGTTGGAGATGGTGACAGGAGGAGACTGCTGGGGGTAATGAGGAGGAGATGGTGACAGGAGGAGACTGCTGGGGGTAATGAGGAGGAGATGGTGACAGGAGGAGACTGCTGGGTGTAATGAGGAGGAGATGGTGACAGGAGGAGACTGCTGGGTGTAATGAGGAGGAGGTGACAGGAGGAGACTGCTGGGGGTAATGAGGAGGAGATGGTGACAGGAGGAGACTGCTGGGGGTAATGAGGAGGAGATGGTGACAGGAGGAGACTGCTGGGTGTAATGAGGAGGAGATGGTGAGAGGAGGAGACTGCTGGGTGTAATGAGGAGGAAATGGTGACAGGAGGAGACTGCTGGGTGTAATGAGAGGGTGACAGGAGGAGACTGCTGGGTGTAATGAGGAGGAGAGGGTGACAGGTGGAGACTGCTGGGTGTAATGAGGAGGTGATGGTGACAGGAGGAGACTGCTGGGTGTAATGAGGAGGAAATGGTGACAGGAGGAGACTGCTGGGTGTAATGAGGAGGAGACTGCTGGGTGTAATGAGTTGGAGATGGTGACAGGAGGAGACTGCTGGGTGTAATGAGGAGGAGATGGTGACAGGAGGAGACTGCTGGGTGTAATGAGGAGGAGGAGGTGACAGGAGGAGACTGCTGGGTGTAATGAGGAGGAGATGGTGACAGGAGGAGACTGCTGGGTGTAATGAGGAGGAGACTGCTGGGTGTAATGAGGAGGAGGAGGTGACAGGAGGAGACTGCTGGGTGTAATGAGGAGGAGATGGTGACAGGAGGAGACTGCTGGGTGTAATGAGGAGGAGATGGTGACAGGAGGAGATTGCTGGGTGTAATGAGGAGGAGGAGCTGGTTCTTTACTGTAAGGCTGGGTTCACACACCCTATTTACGGACGTAATTCGGGCGTTTTAGCCTCGAATTACGTCTGAAAATACGGTCATTTTTTTTTAAAAAAGACGCCCGCGTCAAAGAAGTGCCTGTCACTTCTTGAGACGTAATTAGAGCCGTTTTCCATGGAAAAACAGCTACAATTACGTCCGTAAAGGACGCAGCGAAAAGCGCCTGCACTTGCCAGTACGTCTGAAGTCCGGAGCTGTTTTCTCCTGAAAACCGCTCCGTAGTTTCAGCCGTAACGGAGGCTGCCGTGTGAACATACCCTCAGAGCGGTGAATCTGTGGAGTAGCCGACCTCAGGAGCCGGTCACAGCAGGAACAGGAGACGGCTTCAAAAAAGACAAAATAATATCAGCCTATGTCAATGTGTAGAATCTTGTGTGAATGATGATCCAGTTTGATCGCCACTTGGGATCAGGAGGGAAATGGTTCCTTTTTAGGGCAGATTGATGTGTGTGTTGTGTGACGTGGTCGGCTATGTGTGTGACGTGGTCGGCTATGTGTGTGACGTGGTCGGCTGTGTGTGTGACGTGGTCGGCTGTGTGTGTGACGTGGTCGGCTGTGTGTGTGACGTGGTCGGCTGTGTGTGTGACGTGGTCGGCTGTGTGTGTGACGTGGTCGGCTGTGTGTGTGACGTGGTCGGCTGTGTGTGTGACGTGGTCGGCTGTGTGTGTGACGTGGTCGGCTGTGTGTGTGACGTGGTCGGCTGTGTGTGTGACGCGGTCGGCTGTGTGTGTGACGCGGTCGGCTGTGTGTGTGACGCGGTCGGCTGTGTGTGTGACGCGGTCGGCTGTGTGTGTGACGCGGTCGGCTGTGTGTGTGACGCGGTCGGCTGTGTGTGTGACGCGGTCGGCTGTGTGTGTGACGCGGTCGGCTGTGTGTGTGACGCGGTCGGCTGTGTGTGTGACGCGGTCGGCTGTGTGTGTGACGCGGTCGGCTGTGTGTGTGACGCGGTCGGCTGTGTGTGTGACGCGGTCGGCTGTGTGTGTGACGCGGTCGGCTGTGTGTGTGACGCGGTCGGCTGTGTGTGTGACGCGGTCGGCTGTGTGTGTGACGCGGTCGGCTGTGTGTGTGACGCGGTCGGCTGTGTGTGTGACGCGGTCGGCTGTGTGTGTGACGCGGTCGGCTGTGTGTGTGACGCGGTCGGCTGTGTGTGTGACGCGGTCGGCTGTGTGTGTGACGCGGTCGGCTGTGTGTGTGACGCGGTTGGTTGTGTGTTACATGTGACGTGGTTGGTTTTGTGTGACGTGGCTGTTGTGTGTGTAACGTGGTTGGTTGTGTCTGACATGTGATGTGGTTGTGTGTGTGACGTGGTTGTGTGTGAGACGCGGTTGGTTGTGTGTGAGACGCGGTTGGTTGTGTGTGTGATGCGGTTAGTTGTGTTACATGTGACGTGGTTGGTTGTGTCTTACGTGTGACGCGGTTGGTTGTGTGTGACGCGGTTAGTTGTGTTACGTGTGACGCGGTTAGTTGTGTTACATGTGACGTGGCTGGTTGTGTGTGTAACGTGGTTGTGTCTGACATGTGACGCGGTTGGTTGTGTGTTACATGTGACGCGGTTGGTTGTGTGTGACGCGGTTGGTTGTGTGTGTGACGCGGTCGGCTGTGTGTGTGACGCGGTCGGCTGTGTGTGTGACGCGGTCGGCTGTGTGTGTGACGCGGTCGGCTGTGTGTGTGACGCGGTCGGCTGTGTGTGTGACGCGGTCGGCTGTGTGTGTGACGCGGTCGGCTGTGTGTGTGACGCGGTCGGCTGTGTGTGTGACGCGGTCGGCTGTGTGTGTGACGCGGTCGGCTGTGTGTGTGACGCGGTCGGCTGTGTGTGTGACGCGGTCGGCTGTGTGTGTGACGCGGTCGGCTGTGTGTGTGACGCGGTCGGCTGTGTGTGTGACGCGGTCGGCTGTGTGTGTGACGCGGTCGGCTGTGTGTGACATGTGACGCGTTCGCTTGTGTGTGACATGTGACGCGTTCGCTTGTGTGTGACATGTGACGCGTTCGCTTGTGTGTGACATGTGACGCGTTCGCTTGTGTGTGACATGTGACGCGTTCGCTTGTGTGTGACATGTGACGCGGTTGGTTGTGTTACATGTGACGCGGTTGGTTGTGTCTTACATGTGACGTGGTTGTGTGTTACATGTGACGTGGTTGTGTGTGTGTGTGTGTGTGTGACGCGGTTGGTTGTGTGTGTGTGACGCGGTTGGTTGTGTGTTACATGTGACGTGGTTGGTTTTGTGTGACGTGGCTGTTGTGTGTGTAACGTGGTTGGTTGTGTCTGACATGTGATGTGGTTGTGTGTGTGACGTGGTTGTGTGTGAGACGCGGTTGGTTGTGTGTGAGACGCGGTTGGTTGTGTGTGTGATGCGGTTAGTTGTGTTACATGTGACGTGGTTGGTTGTGTCTTACGTGTGACGCGGTTGGTTGTGTGTGACGCGGTTAGTTGTGTTACGTGTGACGCGGTTAGTTGTGTTACATGTGACGTGGCTGGTTGTGTGTGTAACGTGGTTGTGTCTGACATGTGACGCGGTTGGTTGTGTGTTACATGTGACGCGGTTGGTTGTGTGTGACGCGGTCGGCTGTGTGTGTGACGCGGTCGGCTGTGTGTGTGACGCGGTCGGCTGTGTGTGTGACGCGGTCGGCTGTGTGTGTGACGCGGTCGGCTGTGTGTGTGACGCGGTCGGCTGTGTGTGTGACGCGGTCGGCTGTGTGTGTGACGCGGTCGGCTGTGTGTGTGACGCGGTCGGCTGTGTGTGTGACGCGGTCGGCTGTGTGTGTGACGCGGTCGGCTGTGTGTGTGACGCGGTCGGCTGTGTGTGTGACGCGGTCGGCTGTGTGTGTGACGCGGTCGGCTGTGTGTGTGACGCGGTCGGCTGTGTGTGTGACGCGGTCGGCTGTGTGTGTGACGCGGTCGGCTGTGTGTGTGACGCGGTCGGCTGTGTGTGACATGTGACGCGTTCGCTTGTGTGTGACATGTGACGCGTTCGCTTGTGTGTGACATGTGACGCGTTCGCTTGTGTGTGACATGTGACGCGTTCGCTTGTGTGTTACATGTGACGCGGTTGGTTGTGTTACATGTGACGCGGTTGGTTGTGTCTTACATGTGACGTGGTTGTGTGTTACATGTGACGTGGTTGTGTGTGTGTGTGTGTGTGTGACGCGGTTGGTTGTGTGTGTGTGACGCGGTTGGTTGTGTGTTACATGTGACGTGGTTGGTTTTGTGTGACGTGGCTGTTGTGTGTGTAACGTGGTTGGTTGTGTCTGACATGTGATGTGGTTGTGTGTGTGACGTGGTTGTGTGTGAGACGCGGTTGGTTGTGTGTGAGACGCGGTTGGTTGTGTGTGTGATGCGGTTAGTTGTGTTACATGTGACGTGGTTGGTTGTGTCTTACGTGTGACGCGGTTGGTTGTGTGTGACGCGGTTAGTTGTGTTACGTGTGACGCGGTTAGTTGTGTTACATGTGACGTGGCTGGTTGTGTGTGTAACGTGGTTGTGTCTGACATGTGACGCGGTTGGTTGTGTGTTACATGTGACGCGGTTGGTTGTGTGTGACGCGGTTGGTTGTGTGTGACGCGGTTGTGTGTGACGTGGTTGTGTGTGTGTGACGCGGTTGGTTCTGTGTGTGTGTTTGTGATGCGGTTGGTTGTGTGTGTGTGTGTGACGTGGTTAGTTGTGTTACATGTGACGTGATTGGTTGTGTGTGTGTGACGCGGTTAATTGTGTGTTATATGTGACGTGGTTGGTTTTGTGTGACGTGGCTGTTGTGTGTGTAACGTGGTTGGTTGTGTCTGACATGTGACGTGGTTGTGTGTGTGACACGGTTGGTTGTGTGTGTGACGCGGTTGGTTGTGTGTGTGATGCGGTTAGTTGTGTTACATGTGACGTGGTTGGTTGTGTCTTACGTGTGACGCGGTTGGGTGTGTGTGACGCGTTTGTGTGTGTGTGACGCGGTTAGTTGTGTTACGTGTGACGCGGATAGTTGTGTTACACGTGACCTGGTTGGTTGTGTGTTACATGTGACGTGGTTGGTTTTGTGTGACGTGGCTGGTTGTGTGTGTAACGTGGTTGTGTCTGACATGTGACGCGGTTGGTTGTGTGTGACGCGGTTGGTTGTGTGTGACGCGGTTGGTTGTGTGTGACTTGGTTGTGTGTATGTGACGCGGTTGGTTGTGTGTGTGTGTTTGTGATGCGGTTGGTTGTGTGTGTGTGACGCGGTTAGTTGTGTTACATGTGACGTGATTGGTTGTGTGTGTGTGACGCGGTTAATTGTGTGTTATATGTGACGTGGTTGGTTTTGTGTGACGTGGCTTGTTGTGTGTGTAACGTAGTTGGTTGTGTGTTACATGTGACGTGGTTGTGTGTGTGTGACGTGGTTGGTTGTGTGTTACATGGGACGTGGTTGGTTGTGTGTGTGACGCGGTTGATGGGTTACATGTAACTTGGTTGGGTGTGTGTGTGTGGTTGTGTGTTTGTGATGCGGTTGGTTGTGTGTGTGACGCGGTTGTGTGTGTGTGTGACGCGGTTGGTTGTTACATGTGACGCGGTTGGTTGTGTGTGTGACGCGGTTGGTTGTGTGTGTGACGCGGTTGCTTGTGTGTGTGACGCGGTTGCTTGTGTGTGTGACGCGGTTGCTTGTGTGTGTGACGCGGTTGCTTGTGTGTGTGACGCGGTTGCTTGTGTTACATGTGACGCAGTTGGTTTTGTGTGTGTGTGTGTGACATGGTTGGTTGTGCGTTACATGTGACGTGGCTGGTTGTGTGTGTGCCGTGGTTGGTTGTGTCTTACATGTGACGCGGCTGGTTGTGTGTGTGACGCAGTTAGTTGTGTTACATGTGACGCGGTTGTGTGTGCGATGCGGTTAGTTGTGTTACATGTGACGCGGTTGGTTGGTTGTGTGTGCGCGATGCGGTTAGTTGTGTTACATGTGACGCGGTTGGTTGGTTGGTGTGTGTGTGTGACGCTGTTGGTTGGTTGGTTGTGTGTGACTTGGTTGGTTGTGTGTGACGCGGTTGGTTGTGTGTGACGCGGTTGGTTGTGTGTGACGCGGTTGGTTGTGTGTGACGCGGTTGGTTGTGTGTGACGCGGTTGGTTGTGTGTGACGCGGTTGGTTGTGTGTGACGCGGTTGCTTGTGTGTGTGTGTGACTTGGTTGGTTGTGTGTGTGTGAGACGCGGTTGTGTGTGTGAGACGCGGTTGTGTGTGTGAGACGCGGTTGTGTGTGTGAGACGCGGTTGTGTGTGTGTGACGCGGTTGTGTGTGTGTGACACGGTTGGTTGTGTGTGACGCGGTTGGTTGTGTGTGTGTGTGACGCGGTTGGTTGTGTGTGTGTGTGACGCGGTTGGTTGTGTGTGTGTGTGACGCGGTTGGTTGTGTGTGTGTGTGACGCGTTTGGTTGTGTGTGACGCGGTTGGTTGTGTGTGACGCGGTTGGTTGTGTGTGATGCGGTTGGTTGTGTGTGTGTGACGTGGTTAGTTGTGTTACATGTGACGTGATTGGTTGTGTGTGTGTGACGCGGTTAATTGTGTGTTATATGTGACGTGGTTGGTTTTGTGTGACGTGGCTGTTGTGTGTGTAACGTGGTTGGTTGTGTCTGACATGTGACGTGGTTGTGTGTGTGACACGGTTGGTTGTGTGTGTGACGCGGTTGGTTGTGTGTGTGATGCGGTTAGTTGTGTTACATGTGACGTGGTTGGTTGTGTCTTACGTGTGACGCGGTTGGGTGTGTGTGACGCGTTTGTGTGTGTGTGACGCGGTTAGTTGTGTTACGTGTGACGCGGATAGTTGTGTTACACGTGACCTGGTTGGTTGTGTGTTACATGTGACGTGGTTGGTTTTGTGTGACGTGGCTGGTTGTGTGTGTAACGTGGTTGTGTCTGACATGTGACGTGGTTGGTTGTGTGTGACGCGGTTGGTTGTGTGTGACGCGGTTGGTTGTGTGTGACTTGGTTGTGTGTATGTGACGCGGTTGGTTGTGTGTTTGTGATGCGGTTGGTTGTGTGTGTGTGACGCGGTTAGTTGTGTTACATGTGACGTGATTGGTTGTGTGTGTGTGACGCGGTTAATTGTGTGTTATATGTGACGTGGTTGGTTTTGTGTGACGTGGCTTGTGTGTGTAACGTAGTTGGTTGTGTGTTACATGTGACGTGGTTGTGTGTGTGTGACGTGGTTGGTTGTGTGTTACATGGGACGTGGTTGGTTGTGTGTGTGACGCGGTTGATGGGTTACATGTAACTTGGTTGGGTGTGTGTGTGTGGTTGTGTGTTTGTGATGCGGTTGGTTGTGTGTGTGACGCGGTTGTGTGTGTGTGTGTGACGCGGTTGGTTGTTACATGTGACGCGGTTGGTTGTGTGTGAGACGCGGTTGCTTGTGTGTGTGACGCGGTTGCTTGTGTGTGTGACGCGGTTGCTTGTGTGTGTGACGCGGTTGCTTGTGTGTGTGACGCGGTTGCTTGTGTGTGTGACGCGGTTGCTTGTGTGTGTGACGCGGTTGCTTGTGTGTGTGACGCGGTTGCTTGTGTGTGTGACGCGGTTGCTTGTGTGTGTGACGCGGTTGCTTGTGTTACATGTGACACAGTTGGTTTTGTGTGTGTGTGTGTGACATGGTTGGTTGTGCGTTACATGTGACGTGGCTGGTTGTGTGTGTGCCGTGGTTGGTTGTGTCTTACATGTGACGCGGCTGGTTGTGTGTGTGACGCAGTTAGTTGTGTTACATGTGACGCGGTTGTGTGTGCGATGCGGTTAGTTGTGTTACATGTGACGTGGTTGGTTGTGTGTGCGCGATGCGGTTAGTTGTGTTACATGTGACGCGGTTGGTTGGTTGGTGTGTGTGTGTGACGCTGTTGGTTGGTTGGTTGTGTGTGACTTGGTTGGTTGTGTGTGACGCGGTTGGTTGTGTGTGACGCGGTTGGTTGTGTGTGACGCGGTTGGTTGTGTGTGACGCGGTTGCTTGTGTGTGTGTGTGGGTTGGTTGTGTGTGTGTGAGACGCGGTTGTGTGTGTGAGACGCGGTTGTGTGTGTGTGACGCGGTTGTGTGTGTGTGACACGGTTGGTTGTGTGTGACGCGGTTGGTTGTGTGTGTGTGTGACGCGGTTGGTTGTGTGTGTGTGTGACGCGGTTGGTTGTGTGTGTGTGTGACGCGTTTGGTTGGTTGTGTGTGTGTGTGACGCGTTTGGTTGTGTGTGACGCGGTTGGTTGTGTGTGACGCGGTTGGTTGTGTGTGATGCGGTTAGTTGTGTTACATGTGATGCAGTTTTCCTCCCTACACGTTGTTCCCGGCCCTCCTCCTCCGCCTCGGTGATTAGACCCCGTGTTGCCCCGGCCTCCCCCTCGGTGTCTTCCCCTCCCCCTCCCTGCTGTTTGCTCTGAGGTGATAAATGTAGAAGTTGTGCAGCTTGTTTGACGTCTCCAGTACAATAAGATCTTCACTACCCCCCCCCCCCCATCCCCCGAACAGCCACAACTCCCCCCATCATCCTGTGTGGAGGCTGCAGTGTGATGTAGAGGCAGATATTACACATGAACCAGGAGGCTCAGGAAGAACAGGCAGTGGAGGCTGCAGAGCCGGAGAAGGTGGACGCGGGACCATTCATGGTGAGAGGGGCATGTCATAACCAACGGTGCGTCACCTGTGATCTATGGGGGGGGGGGCTCTGCTGGAGATCTGTGTGGGGGGGTATCTGCTGGAGATCTATGGGGGGGCTCTGCTGGAGATCTATGGGGGGGGGCTCTGCTGGAGATCTATGGGGGGGGGGCTCTGCTGGAGATCTATGGGGGGGGGGCTCTGCTGGAGATCTATGTGGGGGGGGGTATCTGCTGGAGATCTATGGGGGGGCTCTGCTGGAGATCTATGGGGGGGGGGTATCTGCTGGAGATCTATGGGGGGGCTCTGCTGGAGATCTATGGGGGGGGCTCTGCTGGAGATCTATGGGGGGGGTATCTGCTGGAGATCTATGGGGGGGCTCTGCTGGAGATCTATGGGGGGGCTCTGCTGGAGATCTATGGGGGGGCTCTGCTGGAGATCTATGGGGGAGGTATCTGCTGGAGGTTTGGATCTATGTAATTTTAAGGGGATGAATTATATGTTCAGGAAGTTGTGATTTGGGGGAGGGGGGTTTATGATGTTGGAGGGAGGGGGGTTTATGATGTTGGAGGGAGGGGGGTTTATGATGTTGGAGGGAGGGGGGGTGTTATGATGTTGGAGGGAGGGGGGGTGTTATGATCTTGGAGGGAGGGGGGTTAATGATCTTGGAGGGAGGGGGGTTAATGATCTTGGAGGGAGGGGGGTTTATTTATTATTTATTTATTTATTTCAGTTACTTATATAGCGCCAACATATTACGCAGCGCTGTACAGAGGTCCACTTTTTTACTGTCCCCATTGGGGCTCACAATCTAAATTCCCTATGGGTATGTTTTTGGGGTGTGGGAGGAAACCCACGCAAACACGGGGAGAACATACAAACTCCATGCAGATGTTGTCCTTTGTTGGATTTGAACCCAGGACCCCAGCGCTGCAAGGCAATAGTGCTAACCACTGAGGATCTTGGAGGGAGGGGGGTTTATGATCTTGGAGGGGGGGGGTTTATGATCTTGGAGGGGGGGGGGGTTTATGATGGAGGGAGGGGGGTTTATGATCTTGGAGGGAGGGGGGTTTATGATCTTGGAGGGAGGGGGGTTTATGATCTTGGAGGGGGGGGGGGTTTATGATGGAGGGAGGGGGGTTTATGATCGAGGGAGGGGGGTTTATGATCTTGGAGGGGGGGGGTTTATGATGATGGAGGGAGGGGGGTTTATGATCTTGGAGGGGGGGGGTGTTATGATCTTGGAGGGAGGGGGGGTGTTATGATCTTGGAGGGAGGGGGGGTGTTATGATCTTGGAGGGAGGCGGGTTTATGATCTTGGAGGGAGGGGGGTTTATGATCTTGGAGGGGGGGTGTTATGATCTTGGAGGGGGGGTGTTATGATCTTGGAGGGAGGGGGGGTTATGATCTTGGAGGGAGGGGGGGTTATGATCTTGGAGGGAGGGGGGGTTAATGATCTTGGAGGGGGGGGTTTATGATCTTGGAGGGGGGGGTTTATGATCTTGGAGGGAGGGGGGTTTATGATCTTGGAGGGAGGGGGGTTTATGATCTTGGAGGGAGGGGGGGTTATGATCTTGGAGGGAGGGGGGGTTATGATCTTGGAGGGAGGGGGGGTTATGATCTTGGAGGGAGGGGGGGTTAATGATCTTGGAGGGGGGGGTTTATGATCTTGGAGGGGGGGGTTTATGATCTTGGAGGGAGGGGGGTTTATGATCTTGGAGGGAGGGGGGTTTATGATCTTGGAGGGAGGGGGGTTTATGATCTTGGAGGGGGGGGGTTTATGATCTTGGAGGGGGGGGGGTTTATGATCTTGGAGGGGGGGGGGTTTATGATCTTGGAGGGGGGGGGGTTTATGATCTTGGAGGGGGGGGGTTTATGATCTTGGAGGGAGGGGGGTTAATGATCTTGGAGGGAGGGGGGTTAATGATCTTGGAGGGAGGGGGGTTAATGATCTTGGAGGGAGGGGGGTTAATGATCTTGGAGGGAGGGGGGGTTTATGATCTTGAAGGGAGGGGGGTTTATGATCTTGGAGGGAGGGGGGGTTTATGATCTTGGAGGGAGGGGGGGTTTATGATCTTGGAGGGAGGGGGGGTTTATGATCTTGGAGGGGGGGGGTTTATGATCTTGGAGGGAGGGGGGTTAATGATCTTTGAGGGGGGGGGGTTATGATCTTGGAGGGAGGGGGTGTTCTCTGTGTACAGATCACTGTCACGCCTCGGAGGCTGTAGTCGCTGTGTGTGGGCCGCAGGTTTCTTTGCTCTTGTCATCGGTTCTGTGACTACCGGAGGCTGTGGGAATATTCTCTGAGGTGGGGGGGGGGGGCCGGGGATCACGAGGGCGGCAGCCGGAACACTCATCCTGGAGTCATCTCCTCATTTATAGTCCCGGTGTCCTCACACAGACCTGCAGCTCATCCTGAGCCTCCTGCTGCACGACAAGAATTACAGAGCACAGTAAAGACTGACAGAGGAACCGGGGGGGGGGGGGGGGGTGGGGGGGTGCGCTGTGTAAGGGGGGGGGTGCGCGCTGTATAAGGGGGGGCGCTGTGCGGGGGAGGGGGCTGTGTGATCAGTCGCTGCCGTTTTCATGTTTATTGATTTTTTTTTTTGTTTTTTTCCTAGTGAGGTGAGAGGTCAGGATACCTGTGTCAGGTGTGGGGGGAGGGGTCCTCGGCTGCTTCCTAATCTCACCACCGTCTGTGGGACGTCACCGCGGGGCCGGCGGCAGCTTCTTTCTGCTGTGTCTTCCAGAGACCCGGATCCTCAGAGGAAAGTCTGTGGTACTTGTCCTGTGACGGCTGCTCTACAATAAGGGACCGGTGAGGATGATGAGGATGGTGGTGAGGATGATGAGGATGGACGCTATGTAGACGTCTCCATCATCTGCACATCCTTCACTCAACAGAAGCCGCAATAATCTGCTGGACGTCACCGTCAGCTGGACCGGGACCAACATGGCCAGCTCCAGCGTAAAACGTAAGTCCCTCATCCTGTTACATTATGTCTCCAGCCACATCCAGAGCTGCTGTTACTTCATGTCTTCTACTCCAGTCACATCCAGAGCTGCAGTCACTATACTGCTGTTACATCAAGTCTTATACTCCAGTCACATCCAGAGCTGCAGTCACTATACTACTGTCACATCATGTCTTATACTGCAGTCCCATCCAGAGCTGCAGTCACTATACTGCTGTTACATCATGTCTTATACTCCAGTCACATCCAGAGCTGCAGTCACTATACTACTGTCACATCATGTCTTATACTCCAGTTTCATCCAGAGCTGCAGTCACTATACTACTGTCACATCATGTCTTATACTGCAGTCCCATCCAGAGCTGCGTTCACTATATTGCTGTTACATCGTGTCTTGTACTCCAGTCACATCCAGAGCTGCAGTCACCATACTTTAAGATTTCCCCTTGTACACCCGTCGGCCAATAATTGATAGTCACCAGTCACCCAATCTAATAGTAATGAGCATTGCTGGAGGTCTCCCCTCCCCTTGGTATAGTTGAGCCCACATCTCTACCAAGACCTGGTGCCAGGGACCTCTCATCCGAGCGCTGCCGGGCACAGGCCTGGTCTTATTGCTGAGAGGGTTTACATGCTTTATATCCATCCTTACCCAGGCCTGGCCGTGACCCTCATGGACGCCTCAACGGACAAGGACCCTGATGTACAGGAACAGATCTACAACTCGCTGTGCTTCATCGGGGAGACGGCCCCGGTAGAGGTGCTGGAGGCATGTGATTCATACCTGCGCCAGCATGACAAGGTATAAACTCTGTGTGTTTACTGTATGATGTGCATAGAATCGCTGTATAAAAGATATAACATTGTATTCCGGTGTCTGTATGATCAGTGTATATGAGGTATGAAGCTCCTGTATCCTGGTGTCTGTATGATCAGTGTATATGAGGTATGAAGCTCCTGTATCCTGGTGTCTGTATGATCCGTGTATATGAGGTATGACGCTCCTGTATCCCGGTGTCTGTATGATCAGTGTATATGAGGTATGACGCTCCTGTATCCTGGTGTCTGTATGATCAGTGTATATGCGGTATGAAGCTCCTGTATCCCGGTGTCTGTATGATCAGTGTATATGAGGTATGAAGCTCCTGTATCCTGGTGTCTGTATGATCAGTGTATATGAGGTATGAAGCTCCTGTATCCTGGTGTCTGTATGATCAGTGTATATGAGGTATGACGCTCCTGTATCCTTGTGTCTGTATGATGTGTATATGAGATATGACGCGCCTGTATCCTGGTGTCTGTATGATCAGTGTATATGAGGTATGACGCTCCTGTATCCTGGTGTCTGTATGATCCGTGTATATGAGGTATGACGCTCCTGTATCCTGGTGTCTGTATGATCAGTGTATATGAGGTATGACGCTCCTATATCCTGGTGTCTGTATGATCAGTGTATATGAGGTATGACGCTCCTGTATCCTGGTGTCTGTATGATCAGTGTATATGAGGTATGACGCTCCTATATCCTGGTGTCTGTATGATCAGTGTATATGAGGTATGACGCTCCTATATCCCGGTGTCTGTATGATCAGTGTATATGAGGTATGAAGCTCCTGTATCCTGGTGTGTGTATGATCAGTGTATATGAGGTATGAAGCTCCTGTATCCTGGTGTGTGTATGATCAGTGTATATGAGGTATGACGCTCCTGTATCCTGGTGTGTATATGAGGTATGACGCTCCTGTATCCTGGTGTGTATATGAGGTATGACGCTCCTGTATCCTGGTGTGTATATGAGGTATGACGCTCCTGTATCCTGGTGTGTATATGAGGTATGACGCTCCTGTATCCTGGTGTCTGTATGATCAGTGTATATGAGGTATGAAGCTTATATTTCCCGGTGTCTGTATGATCAGTGTATATGAGGTATGACGCTCCTGTATCCTGGTGTCTGTATGATCAGTGTATATGAGGTATGACGCTCCTGTATCCCGGTGTCTGTATGATCAGTGTATATGAGGTATGACGCTCCTGTATGCCGGTGTCTGTATGATTAGTGTATATGAGGTATGACGCTCCTGTATGCCGGTGTCTGTATGATCAGTGTATATGAGGTATGACGCTGCTGTATCCCGGTGTCTGTATGATCAGTGTATATGAGGTATGAAGCTTATATTTCCCGGTGTCTGTATGATCAGTATATATGAGGTATGACGCTCCTGTATCCTGGTGTCTGTGTAATCCGTGTATATGATCAGTGTATATGAGGTATGAAGCTCCTGTATCCCGGTGTCTGTATGATGTGTATATGAGGTATGAAGCTCCTGTATCCTGGTGTCTGTATGATCAGTGTATATGAGGTATGACGCTCCTGTATCCTGGTGTCTGTATGATCAGTGTATATGAGGTATGAAGCTCCTGTATCCTGGTGTCTGCATGATCAGTGTATATGAGGTATGACGCTCCTGTATCCTGGTGTCTGTATGATCAGTGTATATGAGGTATGAAGCTCCTGTATCCTGGTGTCTGTATGATCTGTGTATATGAGGTATGACGCTCCTGTATCCTGGTGTCTGTATGATCCGTGTATATGAGGTATGAAGCTCCTGTATCCTGGTGTCTGTATGATCAGTATATATGAGGTATGACGCTCCTGTATCCTGGTGTCTGTATGATCAGTGTATATGAGGTATGAAGCTCCTGTATCCCGGTGTCTGTATGATCAGTGTATATGAGGTATGACGCTCCTGTATCCTGGTGTCTGTATGATCAGTGTATATGTGGTATGACGCTCCTGTATCCCGGTGTCTGTATGATCAGTGTATATGAGGTATGACGCTCCTGTATCCTGGTGTCTGTATGATCAGTGTATATGAGGTATGAAGCTCCTGTATCCTGGTGTCTGTATGATCAGTGTATATGAGGTATGATGCTCCTGTATCCTGGTGTCTGTATGATCAGTGTATATGAGGTATGAAGCTCCTGTATCCTGGTGTCTGTATGATCAGTGTGTATGAGGTATGACGCTCCTGTATCCTGGTGTCTGTATGATCAGTGTATATGAGGTATGAAGCTCCTGTATCCTGGTGTCTGTATGATCAGTGTATATGAGGTATGAAGCTCCTGTATCCTGGTGTCTGTATGATCAGTGTATATGAGGTATGAAGCTCCTGTATCCTGGTGTGTGTGTATGATGTGTATATGAGGTATGACGCTCCTGTATCCTGGTGTCTGTATGATCAGTGTATATGAGGTATGAAGCTCCTGTATCCTGGTGTCTGTATGATCAGTGTGTATGAGGTATGACGCTCCTGTATCCTGGTGTCTGTATGATCAGTGTATATGAGGTATGAAGCTCCTGTATCCTGGTGTCTGTATGATCAGTGTATATGAGGTATGAAGCTCCTGTATCCTGGTGTCTGTATGATCAGTGTATATGAGGTATGACGCTCCTGTATCCTGGTGTCTGTGTAATCCGTGTGTATGATGTGTATATGAGGTATGAAGCTCCTGTATTCTGGTGTCTGTATGATCAGTGTATATGAGGTATGAAGCTCCTGTATCCTGGTGTCTGTATGATCAGTGTATATGAGGTATGACGCTCCTGTATCCTGGTGTCTGTATGATCAGTGTATATGAGGTATGACGCTCCTGTATGCTGGTGTCTGTATGATCAGTGTATATGAGGTATGAAGCTCCTGTATCCCGGTGTCTGTATGATCCGTGTATATGAGGTATGAAGCTCCTGTATCCTGGTGTCTGTATGATCAGTGTATATGAGGTATGAAGCTCCTGTATCCTGGTGTCTGTATGATCAGTGTATATGAGGTATGACGCTCCTGTATGCTGGTGTCTGTATGATCAGTGTATATGAGGTATGAAGCTCCTGTATCCCGGTGTCTGTATGATCAGTGTATATGAGGTATGACGCTCCTGTATCCTGGTGTCTGTATGATCAGTGTATATGAGGTATGACGCTCCTGTATCTCGGTGTCTGTATGATCAGTGTATATGAGGTATGACGCTCCTGTATCCTGGTGTCTGTATGATCAGTTTATATGAGGTATGAAGCTCCTGTATCCCGGAGTCTGCATGATCAGTGTATATGAGGTATGACGCTCCTGTATCCTGGTGTCTGTATGATCAGTGTATATGAGGTATGAAGCTCCTGTATCCTGGTGTCTGTATGATCTGTGTATATGAGGTATGACGCTCCTGTATCCTGGTGTCTGTATGATCCGTGTATATGAGGTATGAAGCTCCTGTATCCTGGTGTCTGTATGATCAGTATATATGAGGTATGACGCTCCTGTATCCTGGTGTCTGTATGATCAGTGTATATGAGGTATGAAGCTCCTGTATCCCGGTGTCTGTATGATCAGTGTATATGAGGTATGACGCTCCTGTATCCTGGTGTCTGTATGATCAGTGTATATGAGGTATGAAGCTCCTGTATCCTGGTGTCTGTATGATCAGTGTATATGAGGTATGAAGCTCCTGTATCCTGGTGTGTGTGTATGATGTGTATATGAGGTATGACGCTCCTGTATCCTGGTGTCTGTATGATCAGTGTATATGAGGTATGAAGCTCCTGTATCCTGGTGTCTGTATGATCAGTGTGTATGAGGTATGACGCTCCTGTATCCTGGTGTCTGTATGATCAGTGTATATGAGGTATGAAGCTCCTGTATCCTGGTGTCTGTATGATCAGTGTATATGAGGTATGAAGCTCCTGTATCCTGGTGTCTGTATGATCAGTGTATATGAGGTATGACGCTCCTGTATCCTGGTGTCTGTGTAATCCGTGTGTATATGAGGTATGAAGCTCCTGTATCCTGGTGTCTGTATGATCAGTGTATATGAGGTATGAAGCTCCTGTATCCTGGTGTCTGTATGATCAGTGTATATGAGGTATGACGCTCCTGTATCCTGGTGTCTGTATGATCAGTGTATATGAGGTATGACGCTCCTGTATGCTGGTGTCTGTATGATCAGTGTATATGAGGTATGAAGCTCCTGTATCCCGGTGTCTGTATGATCAGTGTATATGAGGTATGAAGCTCCTGTATCCTGGTGTCTGTATGATCAGTGTATATGAGGTATGAAGCTCCTGTATCCTGGTGTCTGTATGATCAGTGTATATGAGGTATGACGCTCCTGTATCCTGGTGTCTGTGTAATCCGTGTGTATGATGTGTATATGAGGTATGAAGCTCCTGTATCCTGGTGTCTGTATGATCAGTGTATATGAGGTATGAAGCTCCTGTATCCTGGTGTCTGTATGATCAGTGTATATGAGGTATGAAGCTTATATTTCCCGGTGTCTGCATGATCAGTGTAAATGAGGTATGACGCTCCTGTATCCCGGTGTCTGTATGATCAGTGTATATGAGGTATGAAGCTCCTGTATCCCGGTGTCAGTATGATCAGTGTATATGAGGTATGACGCTCCTGTATCCTGGTGTCTGTATGATCAGTGTATATGAGGTATGAAGCTCCTGTATCCTGGTGTCTGTATGATCTGTGTATTTGAGGTATGACGCTCCTGTATCCTGGTGTCTGTATGATCCGTGTATATGAGGTATGAAGCTCCTGTATCCCGGTGTCTGTATGATCAGTGTATATGAGGTATGACGCTCCTGTATCCTGGTGTCTGTATGATCAGTGTATATGAGGTATGAAGCTCCTGTATCCCGGTGTCTGTATGATCAGTGTATATGAGGTATGACGCTCCTGTATCCTGGTGTCTGTATGATCAGTGTATATGAGGTATGACGCTCCTGTATCCCGGTGTCTGTATGATCAGTGTATATGAGGTATGACGCTCCTGTATCCTGGTGTCTGTATGATCAGTGTATATGAGGTATGACGCTCCTGTATCCCGGTGTCTGTATGATCAGTGTATATGAGGTATGACGCTCCTGTATCCTGGTGTCTGTATGATCAGTGTATATGAGGTATGAAGCTCCTGTATCCTGGTGTCTGTATGATCAGTGTATATGAGGTATGATGCTCCTGTATCCTGGTGTCTGTATGATCAGTGTATATGAGGTATGAAGCTCCTGTATCCTGGTGTTTGTATGATCAGTGTATATGAGGTATGAAGCTCCTGTATCCTGGTGTGTGTGTATGATGTGTATATGAGGTATGACGCTCCTGTATCCTGGTGTCTGTATGATCAGTGTATATGAGGTATGAAGCTCCTGTATCCTGGTGTCTGTATGATCAGTGTATATGAGGTATGAAGCTCCTGTATCCTGGTGTGTGTATGATCAGTGTAATATGAGGTATGACGCTCCTGTATCCTGGTGTCTGTATGATCAGTGTGTATGAGGTATGACGCTCCTGTATCCCGGTGTCTGTATGATCAGTGTATATGAGGTATGACGCTCCTGTATCCTGGTGTCTGTATGATCAGTGTATATGAGGTATGAAGCTCCTGTATCCTGGTGTCTGTATGTTCAGTGTATATGAGGTATGAAGCTCTTGTATCCTGGTGTCTGTATGATCAGTGTGTGAGGTATGACGCTCCTGGTGTCTGTATGATCAGTGTATATGAGGTATGACGCTCTGTATCCTGGTGTCTGTGTGATCAGTGTATATGAGGTATGAAGCTCCTGTATCCCGGTGTCTGTATGATGTGTATATGAGGTATGACGCTCCTGTATGCTGGTGTGTGTATGATCAGTGTATATGAGGTATGACGCTCCTGTATCCTGGTGTGTATATGAGGTATGGAGCTCCTGTATCCTGTGTGTGTATGATCAGTGTGTATGAGGTATGACGCTCCTGTATCCCGGTGTCTGTATGATCAGTATATATGAGGTATGACGCTCCTGTATCCCGGTGTCTGTATGATCAGTGTATATGAGGTATGACGCTCCTGTATCCTGGTGTGTATATGAGGTATGAAGCTCCTGTATCCTGGTGTGTGTATGATCAGTGTATATGAGGTATGACGCTCCTGTATCCTTGTGTCTGTATGATGTGTATATGAGATATGACGCGCCTGTATCCTGGTGTCTGTATGATCAGTGTGTATGAGGTATGACGCTCCTGTATCCTGGTGTCTGTATGATCCGTGTATATGAGGTATGAAGCTCCTGTATCCTGGTGTCTGTATGATCAGTATATATGAGGTATGACGCTCCTGTATCCTGGTGTCTGTATGATCAGTGTATATGAGGTATGACGCTCCTGTATCCTGGTGTCTGTATGATCAGTGTATATGAGGTATGACGCTCCTGTATCCTGGTGTGTATATGATCAGTGTATATGAGGTATGATGATCCTGTATCCTGGTGTCTGTATGATCAGTGTATATGAGGTATGACGCTCCTGTATCCTGGTGTGTATATGAGGTATGGAGCTCCTGTATCCTGTTGTCTGTATGATCAGTGTATATGAGGTATGAAGCTCCTGTATCCCGGTGTCTGTAGATGTGTATATGAGGTATGACGCTCCTGTATCCTGGTGTCTGTGTGATCAGTGTATGAGGTATGAAGCTCCTGTATCCTGGTGTCTGTATGATCAGTGTATATGAGGTATGATGCTCCTGTATCCTGGTGTCTGTATAATCAGTGTATATGAGGTATGACGCTCCTGTATCCCGGTGTCTGTATGATCAGTGTATATGCGGTATGACGCTCCTGTATCCTGGTGTCTGTATGATCAGTGTATATGAGGTATGAAGTTCCTGTATCCTGGTGTCTGTATGATCAGTGTATATGAGGTATGACGCTCCTGTATCCTTGTGTCTGTATGATCAGTGTGTATGAGGTATGACGCTCCTGTATCCCGGTGTCTGTATGATCAGTGTATATGAGGTATGACGCTCCTGTATCCTGGTGTCTGTATGAGTATCCCGGTGTCTGTATGATCAGTGTATATGAGGTATGACGCTCCTGTATCCCGGTGTCTGTATGATCAGTGTATAAGAGTATGACGCTCCTGTATCCTGGTGTGTGTATGATCAGTGTATATGAGGTATGACGCTCCTGTATCCCGGTGTCTGTATGATCATTGTATATGAGGTATGACGCTCCTGTATCCTGGTGTCTGTATGATCAGTGTATATGAGGTATGACGCTCATGTATCCCGGTGTGTATATGATCAGTGTATATGAGGTATGACGCTCCTGTATCCCAGTGTCTGTATGATCAGTGTATATGAGGTATGACGCTCTGTATCCTGGTGTCTGTATGATCAGTGTATATGAGGTATGACGCTCCTGTATCCTGGTGTGTGTATGATGTGTATATGAGGTATGACGCTCCTATATCCCGGTGTCTGTATGATCAGTGTATATGAGGTATGAAGCTTATATTTCCCGGTGTCTGTATGATCAGTGTATATGAGGTATGAAGCTCCTGTATCCTGGTGTCTGTATGATCAGTGTATATGAGGTATGACGCTCCTGTATCCTGGTGTGTGTATGACCAGTGTATATGAGGTATGACGCTCCTGTATCCCGGTGTCTGTATGATCAGTGTATATGAGGTATGAAGCTTATATTTCCCGGTGTCTGTATGATCAGTGTATATGAGGTATGACGCTCCTGTATCCTGGTGTCTGTATGATCAGTGTATATGAGGTATGAAGCTCCTGTATCCTGGTGTCTGTATGATCAGTGTATATGAGGTATGACGCTCCTGTAGTCTGTATGATCAGTGTATATGAGGTATGAAGCTCCTGTATCCCGGTGTCTGTATGATGTGTATATGAGGTATGACGCTCCTGTATGCCGGTGTCTGTATGATCAGTGTATATGTGGTATGAAGCTCCTGTATCCTGGTGTGTGTGTGTGTGTATGATCAGTGTGTATGAGGTATGACGCTCCTGTATCCCGGTGTCTGTATGATCAGTGTATATGAGGTATGACGCTCCTGTATCCTGGTGTCTGTATGATCAGTGTATATGAGGTATGACGCTCCTGTATCCTGGTGTCTGTATGATCAGTGTATATGAGGTATGAAGCTCCTGTATCCCGGTGTCTGTATGATGTGTATATGAGGTATGACGCTCCTGTATGCTGGTGCCCTGACTCTTCATATCTCTTCTATACCAGTTATCTTACGCCCATCGCACCATAATCTTGAGAGCCATGGAGACTGTGGTGAAGAACAATCTTAATAATCTGAGCAAGGAGACCGCTAAACTGACTATTCTACTGGCGTCTAATGAGATGACCAAGTCTAAGGTGGGTCCGGTGTGTTCGGTGTGTTCTGTGAGATGTCTTATGTCTGGTCGCCATGGTGCACGGTCTCCTGTGAGATGTCCTCCATGGTGCACGGTCTCCTGTGAGATTTCCTCCATGGTGCACGGTCTCCTGTGAGATGTCCTCCATGGTGCACGGTCTCCTGTGAGATGTCCTCCATGGTGCACGGTCTCCTGTGAGATGTCCTCCATGGTGCACGGTCTCCTGTGAGATGTCCTCCATGGTGCACGGTCTCCTGTGAGATGTCCTCCGTGGTGCACGGCCTCCTGTGAGATGTCCTCCGTGGTGTACGGCCTCCTGTGAGATGTCCTCCGTGGTGCACGGTCTCCTGTGAGATGTCCTCGTGGTGCACGGTCTCCTGTGAGATGTTCTCCGTGGTGCACGGTCTCCTGTGAGATGTCCTCCGTGGTGCACGGTCTCCTGTGAGATGTCCTCCGTGGTGCACGGTCTCGTGTGAGATGTCCTTCGTGGTGCACGGTCTCGTGTGAGATGTCCTCCGTCGTGCACGGTCTCCTGTGAGATGTCCTCCGTGTGCACGGTCTCCTGTGAGATGTCCTCCGTGGTGCACGGTCTCCTGTGAGATGTCCTCCGTGGTGCACGGTCTCCTGGGAGATGTCCTCCGTGGTGCACGGTCTCCTGGGAGATGTCCTCCGTGGTGCACGGTCTCCTGGGAGATGTCCTCCGTGGTGCACGGTCTCCTGGGAGATGTCCTCCGTGGTGCACGGTCTCCTGGGAGATGTCCTCCGTGGTGCACGGTCTCCTGGGAGATGTCCTCCGTGGTGCACGGTCTCCTGGGAGATGTCCTCCGTGGTGCACGGTCTCCTGGGAGATGTCCTCCGTGGTGCACGGTCTCCTGGGAGATGTCCTCCGTGGTGCACGGTCTCCTGGGAGATGTCCTCCGTGGTGCACGGTCTCCTGGGAGATGTCCTCCGTGGTGCACGGTCTCCTGGGAGATGTCCTCCGTGGTGCACGGTCTCCTGGGAGATGTCCTCCGTGGTGCACGGTCTCCTGGGAGATGTCCTCCGTGGTGCACGGTCTCCTGGGAGATGTCCTCCGTGGTGCACGGTCTCCTGGGAGATGTCTCCGTGGTGCACGGTCTCCTGGGAGATGTCCTCCGTGGTGCACGGTCTCCTGGGAGATGTCCTCCGTGGTGCACGGTCTCCTGGGAGATGTCCTCCGTGGTGCACGGTCTCCTGGGAGATGTCCTCCGTGGTGCACGGTCTCCTGGGAGATGTCCTCCGTGGTGCACGGTCTCCGGGAGATGTCCTCCGTGGTGCACGGTCTCCTGGGAGATGTCCTCCGTGGTGCACGGTCTCCTGGGAGATGTCCTCCGTGGTGCACGGTCTCCTGGGAGATGTCCTCCGTGGTGCACGGTCTCCTGGGAGATGTCCTCCGTGGTGCACGGTCTCCTGGGAGATGTCCTCCGTGGTGCACGGTCTCCTGGGAGATGTCCTCCGTGGTGCACGGTCTCTGGGAGATGTCCTCCGTGGTGCACGGTCTCCTGGGAGATGTCCTCCGGGTGTGCACGTCTCCTGGGAGATGTCCTCCGTGGTGCACGGTCTCCTGGGAGATGTCTTGTATCTGGTCCTCCACATTGGATGACTGTGGCTGTTGAGGGCAGTATATATTATATATTATGGTGTATAGATCATTGTAATGTTTTCCTGTGGCTGCGCTAATCTCTTGAGTTTTCTCTGCCTGTCAGGACATCGTATTGAGTGGCAGCAGGCGGCCAGCAATGTCCTAGTAGCTGTCGGGAGACGTTTCATCAACAACGTCATGGAGGAGATTCTGCTCAAGTTTCAGCCCGGGATTCTCCCACATTCTTCATTATGCAGACGTTGGCCAACCTCTCCATGGCGAATGGTAAGTTCCAGCGTCCGCTATAAATGTGTTCACGACTAACGCCGGTGACAGCGCCAGAGATATATATAGTGTGTGTGTTCTGGGTCATAATGCTCCTCCGCTCCTGCAGAACTGACCCGTGTGGAGGAAGGGCTGCTCTCATGTTCATGCTGGTCTTTGTGAGGTTCTGCAGCAGCTGGGGCCATGTATATAGCCAGCGAGGAGCAGTCACTGGGATCGGGCACGCTGCTCCATGGCCGCACTGGTCACCTCTGCTAATGATGGGGTGCAGCTCTGTCACACTGGGGGTTCTCCTCCATCCTGCCAGATACATTACACTGCAGTGGACGGGCTCCCTGTATATTGTCTTCACATGAAGGGGCTGTCGTTTCTATGTGGCGGTGTCCGTGTTCTGCAGTGTATGGAGCGTAGGACCGGTGGTGGAGCCGCGCGGCAGGTGAGGGGCTTGAGGTTCCTGGTGGGGGGTGCAGGACGCTGCTCAGGACTCCTCTCATGGCCGCCTCTGTATTGGTCTCTCCTCAGTATTTGGGATGGTCCCCGTTCCTGAACTCCATCCTGGGCACAATGCTCCCGATGTTGGGGATGGCGAAGCAGGACCCCATGAAGGCCGTGTTCTGTGTTGGTGAGTGCGGCCGGACCTTACTTCATCCTCTGCAATATTTGAGATGTGTTCTGATGTATAGACCGAGAACCTCCGCCCACCCGCGTCCTGTACAGGTCTGTATACATGAACCCTCCTCTCCGGGGGGGCTGATCCTGTACAGGTCTGTATACATGAACCTCCTCTCCGGGGGGGGCTGATCCTGTACAGGTCTGTATACATGAATCCTCCTCTCCGGGGGGCTGATCCTGTACAGGTCTGTATACATGAACCCTCCTCTCCGGGGGTGGGGGCTGATCCTGTACAGGTCTGTATACATGAACCCTCCTCTCCGGGGGGGCTGATCCTGTACAGGTCTGTATACATGAATCCTCCTCTCCGGGGGCTGATCCTGTACAGGTCTGTATACATGAACCCTCCTCTCCCGGGGGGGGGGGGGGCTGATCCTGCACAGGTCTGTATACATGAACCCTCCTCTCTGGGGGGGGGGTGATCCTGTACAGGTCTGTATACATGAACCCTCCTCTCCGGGGGGGGGGGGGGGCTGATCCTGTACAGGTCTGTATACATGAATCCTCCTCTCCGGGGGGGCTGATCCTGTACAGGTCTGTATACATGAATCCTCCTCTCGGGGGCTGATCCTGTACAGGTCTGTATACATGAATCCTCCTCTCCGGGGGGGCTGATCCTGTACAGGTCTGTATACATGAATCCTCCTCTCTGGGGGGGCTGATCCTGTACAGGTCTGTATACATGAACCCTCCTCTCCGGGGGGGGGCTGATCCTGTACAGGTCTGTATACATGAATCCTCCTCTCCGGGGGGGGCTGATCCTGTACAGGTCTGTATACATGAACCCTCCTCTCCGGGGGGGGCTGATCCTGTACAGGTCTGTATACATGAATCCTCCTCTCCGGGGGGGGGGGGCTGATCCTGTACAGGTCTGTATACATGATCCCTCCTCTCCGGGGGGGGGGGGGGGGGCTGATCCTGTACAGGTCTGTATACATGAACCCTCCTCTCCGGGGGGGGGGCTGATCCTGTACAGGTCTGTGTACATGAACCCTCCTCTCCGGGGGGCTGATCCTGTACAGGTCTGTATACATGAATCCTCCTCTCCGGGGGGGGGCTGATCCTGTACAGGTCTGTATACATGAATCCTCCTCTCCGGGGGGGGGGCTGATCCTGTACAGGTCTGTATACATGAACCCTCCTCTCTGGGGGGGGGGGGGGGCTGATCCTGTACAGGTCTGTATACATGAATCCTCCTCTCCGGGGGGGGGGGGGGCTGATCCTCTACAGGTCTGTATACATGAATCCTCCTCTCCGGGGGGCTGATCCTGTACAGGTCTGTATACATGAATCCTCCTCTCCGGGGGGGCTGATCCTGTACAGGTCTGTATACATGAAGCTGATCTATGAGGAATCCCCGGGGGCGGGGGCGGGGCGGGGGTTGTTAAAATCTCGGTTCCCTTTTTGTGTTTCGGAGCCCTGCACAGGTGACGAGGACAAAAATAGAGAGTGGCCGACGCACATGAGCGATTCTCAGGGGAACCAGGTGAAGTGCCTTATATATGTTATATATACTGCAGCCGTATACACGGCACTACTACTACCCCGCACTGTATATATACTGCAGCCGTATACACTGCACTACTACCCCGCACTGTATATATACTGCAGCCGTATACACTGCACTACTACCCCACACTGTATATATACTGCAGCCATATACACGGCACTACTACTACCCGCACTGTATGTATACTGCAGCCGTATACACTGCACTACTACCCCGCACTGTATATATACTGCAGCCGTATACACTGCACTACAAACCCACACTGTATATATACTGCAGCCATATACACGGCACTACTACTACCCCGCACTGTAAGTATACTGCAGCCGTATACACTGCACTACTACCCCGCACTGTATATATACTGCAGCCGTATACACTGCACTACTACTACCCCCGCACTGTATGTATACTGCAGCCGTATACACTGCACTACTACCCCGCACTGTATATATACTGCAGCCGTATACACTGCACTACTACCCCACACTGTATATATACTGCAGCCATATACACGGCACTACTACTACCCCGCACTGTATGTATACTGCAGCCGTATACACTGCACTACTACCCCGCACTGTATATATACTGCAGCCGTATACACTGCACTACTACTACCCCGCACTGTATGTATACTGCAGCCGTATACACTGCACTACTACCCGCACTGTGTATATATACTGCAGCCGTATACACTGCACTACTACCCCGCACTGTATATATACTGCAGCCGTATCACTGCACTACATTACATGCGTGGACGTGCCGGGGGGGGGGGGGTTACATGCGGGGACGCGGGGTGGGGTTATATGTGGGGGCACGTGGGCTCTGCCTCTCACTTTGACCTCTCTTCTTGCCTCAGCCCTGCAGCATTTCAGTGAGAGTATTCAGGAGTATCTCGCTAACCTGGACAAGGCTCCGGACCCCACCGTGAGGAAAGACACCTTCTCCAGTGACCTCTTCAACGCCTATGATGTCCTGTTCAATAACTGGCTGCAGAACCGCGAGTCCAAGGTGAGAGGTTGCAGCCCGGCCGCTGTCCTTATAATACACTCCGGACTCTGCTACATGAGTGTAGCGCCGCACTATATGCTGCACAATATAGGTCTATACAGATCCATATGGATGGTCAGGGTCTGTATCATCTCCCACACGAGTTTAGAAATCTTCCAGCAACAGACACGGCACAATCTCCCCGAGACTGCGCCACCCGCTCCGTGACTGACGTTCCCGTCCTGACCCCATGTCCCCCCCTGCAGGTCAGGCTCGCTGTGGTTGAGGCGCTCGGTCCTTTGAGTCACTTACTTCCCAATGAAAAGCTGGAAGAACAACTTGCCCGGCTCCTCCCCGGCATCTTATCCCTGTATAAGAAGAATGTGGAGCCTTTCTTTGTGACTAAGGTGAGCGCACGATCTCCGCACAGTGTGATCACCTGGAGACCCTCTTTACTCCCCCCGGACATCCTTCTTTTTCTTTTTTTCCCCTCCTCTCTCTTCTTCTTTCTTAACTTTCCAGGATGTCCTCTCCTCCTTTCATCTTTCTTTCTTTTTTTCTTCTGTCTGTCTGTCTGTCTTGCGCTCTGTCTCATTCTTTTTCCTACTTTACTTACTTGCCTCCACTTCATCCTTTACTCTCCTGGGACGTCCTCTCCTTCTCTCTTTACTCTCCTGGGACGTCCTCTCCT
>NW_027464176.1:0-100630 GCF_050947455.1 Rhinoderma darwinii | reverse complement strand
TTTAAGATTTCCCCTTGTACACCCGTCGGCCAATAATTGATAGTCACCAGTCACCCAATCTAATAGTAATGAGCATTGCTGGAAATCTCCCCTCCCCTTGGTACAGTTGAGCCCACATCTCTGCCAAGACCTGGTGCCAGGGACCTCTCATCCGAGCGCTGCCGGGCACAGGCCTGGTCTTATTGCTGAGAGGGTTTACATGATTTATATCCATCCTTACCCAGGCCTGGCCGTGACCCTCATGGACGCCTCAACGGACAAGGACCCTGATGTACAGGAACAGATCTACAACTCGCTGTGCTTCATCGGGGAGACGGCCCCGGTAGAGGTGCTGGAGGCATGTGATTCATACCTGCGCCAGCATGACAAGGTATAAACTCTGTGTGTTTACTGTATGATGTGCATAGAATCGCTGTATAAAAGATATAACATTGTATCCCGGTGTCTGTATGATCAGTGTATATGAGGTATGACGCTCCTGTATCCCGGTGTCTGTATGATCAGTGTATATGAGGTATGAAGCTCCTGTATCCCGGTGTCTGTATGATCAGTGTATATGGGGTATGAAGCTCCTGTATCCTGGTGTCTGTATGATGTGTATATGAGGTATGAAGCTCCTGTATCCCGGTGTCTGTATGATCAGTGTATATGAGGTATGACGCTCCTGTATCCCGGTGTCTGTATGATCAGTGTATATGAGGTATGACGTTCTGTATCCGTGTGTGTCTGTATGATCAGTGTATATGAGGTATGAAGCTCCTGTATCCCGGTGTCTGTATGATCAGTGTATATGAGGTATGACGCTCCTGTATCCCGGTGTCTGTATGATCAGTGTATATGAGGTATGACGCTCCTGTATCCCGGTGTCTGTATGATCAGTGTATATGAGGTATGACGCTCCTGTATCCCGGTGTCTGTATGATCAGTGTATATGAGGTATGACGCTCCTGTATCCCGGTGTCTGTATGATCAGTGTATATGAGGTATGACGCTCCTGTATCCTGGTGTCTGTATGATCAGTGTATATGAGGTATGACGCTCCTGTATCCTGGTGTCTGTATGATCAGTGTATATGAGGTATGACGCTTCTGTATCCCGGTGTCTGTATGATCAGTGTATATGAGGTATGACGCTCCTGTATCCTGGTGTCTGTATGATCAGTGTATATGAGGTATGACGCTCCTGTATCCTGGTGTGTATATGAGGTATGAAGCTCCTGTATCCCGGTGTCTGTATGATCAGTGTATATGAGGTATGACGCTCCTGTATCCCGGTGTCTGTATGATCAGTGTATATGAGGTATGACGCTCCTGTATCCCGGTGTCTGTATGATCAGTGTATATGAGGTATGACGCTCCTGTATCCCGGTGTCTGTATGATCAGTGTATATGAGGTATGACGCTCCTGTATCCCGGTGTCTGTATGATCAGTGTATATGAGGTATGACGCTCCTGTATCCTGGTGTCTGTATGATCAGTGTATATGAGGTATGACGCTCCTGTATCCTGGTGTCTGTATGATCAGTGTATATGAGGTATGACGCTTCTGTATCCCGGTGTCTGTATGATCAGTGTATATGAGGTATGACGCTCCTGTATCCTGGTGTGTATATGAGGTATGAAGCTCCTGTATCCCGGTGTCTGTATGATCAGTGTATATGAGGTATGACGCTCCTGTATCCCGGTGTCTGTATGATCAGTGTATATGAGGTATGACGCTCCTGTATCCCGGTGTCTGTATGATCAGTGTATATGAGGTATGACGCTCCTGTATCCTGGTGTCTGTATGATCAGTGTATATGAGGTATGACGCTCCTGTATCCTGGTGTCTGTATGATCAGTGTATATGAGGTATGACGCTCCTGTATCCTGGTGTCTGTATGATCAGTGTATATGAGGTATGACGCTCCTGTATCCTGGTGTGTATATGAGGTATGGAGCTCCTGTATCCCGGTGTCTGTATGATCAGTGTATATGAGGTATGAAGCTCCAGTATCCTGGTGTGTGTATATGAGGTATGACGCTCCTGTATCCTGGTGTCTGTATGATCAGTGTATATGAGGTATGACGCTCCTGTATCCTGGTGTGTATATGAGGTATGGAGCTCCTGTATCCCGGTGTCTGTATGATCAGTGTATATGAGGTATGACGCTCCTGTATCCTGGTGTGTATGATCAGTGTATATGAGGTATGACGCTCCTGTATCCTGGAGTCTGTATGATCAGTGTATATGGGGTATGAAGCTCCTGTATCCCGGTGTCTGTATGATCAGTGTATATGAGGTATGACGCTCCTGTATCCCGGTGTCTGTATGATCAGTGTATATGAGGTATGACGCTCCTGTATCCCGGTGTCTGTATGATCAGTGTATATGAGGTATGACGCTCCTGTATCCCGGTGTCTGTATGATCAGTGTATATGAGGTATGACGCTTCTGTATCCCGGTGTCTGTATGATCAGTGTATATGAGGTATGACGCTCCTGTATCCTGGTGTCTGTATGATCAGTGTATATGAGGTATGACGCTCCTGTATCCCGGTGTCTGTATGATCAGTGTATATGAGGTATGACGCTCCTGTATACTGGTGTCTGTATGATCAGTGTATATGAGGTATGACGCTCCTGTATCCTGGTGTCTGTATGATCAGTGTATATGAGGTATGACGCTCCTGTATCCTGGTGTCTGTATGATCAGTGTATATGAGGTATGAAGCTCCTGTATCCTGGTGTCTGTATGATCCGTGTATATGAGGTATGACGCTCCTGTATCCCGGTGTCTGTATGATCCGTGTATATGAGGTATGACGCTCCTGTATCCTTGTGTGTGTGTGTGTGATCAGTGTATATGAGGTATGAAGCTCCAGTATCCTGGTGTGTGTATGATCAGTGTATATGAGGTATGACGCTCCTGTATCCTGGTGTCTGTATGATCAGTGTATATGAGGTATGAAGCTCCTGTATCCTGGTGTCTGTATGATCCGTGTATATGAGGTATGACGCTCCTGTATCCCGGTGTCTGTATGATCCGTGTATATGAGGTATGACGCTCCTGTATCCTGGTGTGTGTGTGATCAGTGTATATGAGGTATGACGCTCCTGTATCCCGGTGTCTGTATGATCAGTGTATATGAGGTATGACGCTCCTGTATCCTGGTGTCTGTATGATCAGTGTATATGAGGTATGACGCTCCTGTATCCTGGTGTCTGTATGATCAGTGTATATGAGGTATGACGCTCCTGTATGATCAGTGTATATGAGGTATGACGCTCCTGTATCCCGGTGTCTGTATGATCAGTGTATATGAGGTATGACGCTCCTGTATCCTGGTGTCTGTATGATCAGTGTATATGAGGTATGAAGCTCCTGTATCCTGGTGTCTGTATGATCAGTGTATAAGAGGTATGAAGCTCCTGTATCCCGGTGTCTGTATGATCAGTGTATATGAGGTATGAAGCTCCTGTATCCCGGTGTCTGTATGATCAGTGTATATGAGGTATGAAGCTCCTGTATCCTGGTGTCTGTATGATCAGTGTATATGAGGTATGAATCTCCTGTATCCCGGTGTCTGTATGATCAGTGTATATGAGGTATGAAGCTCCTGTATCCCGGTGTCTGTATGATCAGTGTATATGAGGTATGACGCTCCTGTATCCCGGTGTCTGTATGATCAGTGTATATGAGGTATGACGCTCCTGTCCTGTATCCTGGTGTATGGGTATGATGCTCCTGTATCCTGGTGTCTGATGATGTGTATGAGGTATGAAGCTCCTGTATCCCGGTGTCTGTATGATCAGTGTATATGAGGTATGAAGCTCCTGTATCCCGGGTCTGTATGATCAGTGTATATGAGGTATGACGCTCCTGTATCCCGGTGTCTGTATGATCAGTGTATATGAGGTATGACGCTCCTGTATCCCGGTGTCTGTATGATCAGTGTATATGAGGTATGACGCTCCTGTATCCCGGTGTCTGTATGATCAGTGTATATGAGGTATGACGCTCCTGTATCCCGGTGTCTGTATGATCAGTGTATATGAGGTATGACGCTCCTGTATCCCGGTGTCTGTATGATCAGTGTATATGAGGTATGACGCTCCTGTATCCCGGTGTCTGTATGATCAGTGTATATGAGGTATGAAGCTCCTGTATCCCGGTGTCTGTATGATCAGTGTATATGAGGTATGACGCTGCTGTATCCCGGTGTCTGTATGATCAGTGTATATGAGGTATGACGCTCCTGTATCCCGGTGTCTGTATGATCAGTGTATATGAGGTATGAAGCTCCTGTATCCCGGTGTCTGTATGATCAGTGTATATGAGGTATGACGCTCCTGTATCCCGGTGTCTGTATGATCAGTGTATATGAGGTATGACGCTCCTGTATCCCGGTGTCTGTATGATCAGTGTATATGAGGTATGACGCTCCTGTATCCCGGTGTCTGTATGATCAGTGTATATGAGGTATGAAGCTCCTGTATCCTGGTGTCTGTATGATCAGTGTATATGAGGTATGACGCTCCTGTATCCTGGTGTCTGTATGATCAGTGTATATGAGGTATGACGCTGCTGTATCCCGGTGTCTGTATGATCAGTGTGTATGAGGTATGACGCTCCTGTATCCCGGTGTCTGTATGATCAGTGTGTATGAGGTATGACGCTCCTGTATCCCGGTGTCTGTATGATCAGTGTGTATGAGGTATGACGCTCCTGTATCCTGGTGTCTGTATGATCAGTGTATATGAGGTGTGAAGCTCCTGTATCCTGGTGTCTGTATGATCAGTGTATATGAGGTGTGACGCTCCTGTATCCCGGTGTGTGTATGATCAGTGTATATGAGGTATGACGCTCCTGTATCCTGGTGTCTGTATGATCAGTGTATATGAGGTATGACGCTCCTGTATCCTGGTGTCTGTATGATCAGTGTATATGAGGTATGACGCTCCTGTATCCTGGTGTCTGTATTATCAGTGTATATGAGGTATGACGCTCCTGTATCCTGGTGTGTGTGTGATCAGTGTATATGAGGTATGCTGCTCCTGTATCCTGGTGTCTGTGTGTTCAGTGTATATGAGGTATGACGCTCCTGTATGCTGGTGTCTGTATGATCAGTGTATATGAGGTATGACGCTCCTGTATCCTGGTGTCTGTATGATCAGTGTATATGAGGTATGACGCTGCTGTATCCCGGTGTCTGTATGATCAGTGTATATGAGGTATGACGCTCCTGTATCCCGGTGTCTGTATGATCAGTGTATATGAGGTATGAAGCTCCTGTATCCTGGTGTCTGTATGATCAGTGTATATGGGGTATGAAGCTCCTGTATCCCGGTGTCTGTATGATCAGTGTATATGAGGTATGACGCTCCTGTATCCCGGTGTGTATGATGTGTATATGAGGTATGACGCTCCTGTATCCCGGTGTCTGTATGATCAGTGTATATGAGGTATGACGATCCTGTATCCCGGTGTCTGTATGATCAGTGTATATGAGGTATGACGCTCCTGTATCCCGGTGTCTGTATGATCAGTGTATATGAGGTATGACGCTCCTGTATGCCGTGTCTGTATGATCAGTGTATATGAGGTATGAACGCTCCTGTATCCTGGTGTCTGTATGATCCGTGTATATGAGGTATGACGCTCCTGTATCCCGGTGTCTGTATGATCAGTGTATATGAGGTATGCCGCTCCTGTATCCTGGTGTCTGTATGATCAGTGTATATGAGGTATGACGCTCCTGTATCCTGGTGTGTATGATCAGTGTGTATGAGGTATGACGCTCCTGTATCCCGGTGTCTGTATGATCAGTGTATATGAGGTATGACGCTCCTGTATCCCGGTGTCTGTATGATCAGTGTATATGAGGTATGAAGCTCCTGTATCCCGGTGTCTGTATGATCAGTGTATATGAGGTATGAAGCTCCTGTATCCCGGTGTCTGTATGATCAGTGTATATGAGGTATGACGCTCCTGTATCCCGGTGTGTATGATCAGTGTATATGAGGTATGACGCTCCTGTATCCTGGTGTCTGTATGATGTGTATATGAGGTATGACGCTCCTGTATCCCGGTGTCTGTATGATCCGTGTATATGAGGTATGACGCTCCTGTATCCCGGTGTCTGTATGATCAGTGTATATGAGGTATGCCGCTCCTGTATCCTGGTGTCTGTATGATCAGTGTATATGAGGTATGACGCTCCTGTATCCTGGTGTGTATGATCAGTGTGTATGAGGTATGACGCTCCTGTATCCCGGTGTCTGTATGATCAGTGTATATGAGGTATGACGCTCCTGTATCCCGGTGTCTGTATGATCAGTGTATATGAGGTATGAAGCTCCTGTATCCCGGTGTCTGTATGATCAGTGTATATGAGGTATGAAGCTCCTGTATCCCGGTGTCTGTATGATCAGTGTATATGAGGTATGACGCTCCTGTATCCTGGTGTGTATATGAGGTATGGAGCTCCTGTATCCCGGTGTCTGTATGATCAGTGTATATGAGGTATGAAGGTCCTGTATCCTGGTGTCTGTATGATGTGTATATGAGGTATGACGCTCCTGTATCCTGGTGTGTATGATCAGTGTATATGAGGTATGAAGCTCCTGTATCCCGGTGTCTGTATGATCAGTGTATATGAGGTATGACGCTCCTGTATCCTGGTGTCTGTATGATCAGTGTATCTGAGGTATGACGCTCCTGTATCCTGGTGTCTGTATGATCAGTGTATATGAGGTATGAAGCTCCTGTATCCTGGTGTCTGTATGATCAGTGTATATGAGGTATGAAGCTCCTGTATCCTGGTGTCTGTATGATGTGTATATGAGGTATGACGCTCCTGTATCCTGGTGTCTGTATGATGTGTATATGAGGTATGACGCTCCTGTATCCTGGTGTCTGTATGATCAGTGTATATGAGGTATGACGCTCCTGTATCCTGGTGTCTGTATGATCAGTGTATATGAGGTATGACGCTCCTGTATCCTGGTGTGTATATGAGGTATGGAGCTCCTGTGTCCCGGTGTCTGTATGATCAGTGTATATGAGGTATGAAGCTCCTGTATCCTGGTGTCTGTATGATCCGTGTATATGAGGTATGACGCTCCTGTATCCTGGTGTCTGTATGATCAGTGTATATGAGGTATGGAGCTCCTGTATCCCGGTGTCTGTATGATCAGTGTATATGAGGTATGACGCTCCTGTATCCTGGTGTCTGTATGATGTGTATATGAGGTGTGAAGCTCCTGTATCCTGGTGTCTGTATGATCAGTGTATATGAGGTATGAAGCTCCAGTATCCCGGTGTGTGTATGATCAGTGTATATGAGGTATGACGCTCCTGTATCCCGGTGTCTGTATGATCAGTGTGTATGAGGTATGACGCTCCTGTATCCCGGTGTCTGTATGATCAGTGTGTATGAGGTATGACGCTCCTGTATCCTGGTGTCTGTATGATGTGTATATGAGGTATGACGCTCCTGTATCCCGGTGTCTGTATGATCAGTGTATATGAGGTATGACGCTCCTGTATCCTGGTGTCTGTATGATCAGTGTATATGAGGTATGAAGCTCCTGTATCCTGGTGTCTGTATGATCAGTGTATCTGAGGTATGACGCTCCTGTATCCTGGTGTCTGTATGATCAGTGTATATGAGGTATGAAGCTCCTGTATCCTGGTGTCTGTATGATCAGTGTATATGAGGTATGAAGCTCCTGTATCCTCGTGTCTGTATGATCAGTGTATATGAGGTATGAAGCTCCTGTATCCCGGTGTCTGTATGATCAGTGTATATGAGGTATGACGCTCCTGTATCCCGGTGTCTGTATGATCAGTGTATATGAGGTATGACGCTCCTGTATCCTGGTGTCTGTATGATCCGTGTATATGAGGTATGACGCTCCTGTATCCTGGTGTCTGTATGATCAGTGTATATGAGGTATGACGCTCCTGTATCCTGGTGTCTGTATGATGTGTATATGAGGTATGACGCTCCTGTATCCTGGTGTCGGTATGATCAGTGTATATGAGGTATGAAGCTCCTGTATCCTGGTGTCTGTATGATCCGTGTATATGAGGTATGACGCTCCTGTATCCCGGTGTCTGTATGATTAGTGTATATGAGGTATGAAGCTCCTGTATCCTGGTGTCTGTATGATCAGTGTATATGAGGTATGAAGCTCCTGTATCCTGGTGTCTGTATGATCAGTGTATATGAGGTATGACGCTCCTGTATCCTGGTGTCTGTATGATCAGTGTATATGAGGTATGAAGCTCCTGTATCCTGGTGTCTGTATGATCAGTGTATATGAGGTATGAAGCTCCTGTATCCTGGTGTCTGTATGATCAGTGTATATGAGGTATGAAGCTCCTGTATCCTGGTGTCTGTATGATCAGTGTGTATGAGGTATGACGCTCCTGTATCCCGGTGTCTGTATGATCCGTGTATATGAGGTATGACGCTCCTGTATCCTGGTGTCGGTATGATCAGTGTATATGAGGTATGAAGCTCCTGTATCCTGGTGTCTGTATGATCAGTGTATATGAGGTATGACGCTCCTGTATCCTGGTGTCTGTATGATCAGTGTATATGAGGTATGAAGCTCCTGTATCCCGGTGTCTGTATGATCAGTGTATATGGGGTATGAAGCTCCTGTATCCTGGTGTCTGTATGATCAGTGTATATGAGGTATGAAGCTCCTGTATCCTGGTGTCTGTATGATCAGTGTATATGAGGTATGACGCTCCTGTATCCTGGTGTCTGTATGATCAGTGTATATGAGGTGTGAAGCTCCTGTATCCTGGTGTCTGTATGATCAGTGTATATGAGGTATGACGCTCCTGTATCCTGGTGTCTGTATGATCAGTGTATATGAGGTGTGAAGCTCCTGTATCCTGGTGTCTGTATGATCAGTGTTTATGAGGTATGACGCTCCTGTATCCCGGTGTCTGTATGATCAGTGTATATGAGGTATGACGCTCCTGTATCCCGGTGTCTGTATGATCAGTGGATATGAGGTATGATGCTCCTGTATCCCGGTGTGTGTATGATCAGTGTATATGAGGTATGAAGCTCCTGTATCCCGGTGTGTGTATGATCAGTGTATATGAGGTATGACGCTCCTGTATCCTGGTGTCTGTATGATCAGTGTATATGAGGTATGACGCTCCTGTATGCTGGTGCCCTGACTCTTCATATCTCTTCTATACCAGTTATCTTACGCCCATCGCACCATAATCTTGAGAGCCATGGAGACTGTGGTGAAGAACAATCTTAATAATCTGAGCAAGGAGACCGCTAAACTGACTATTCTACTGGCGTCTAATGAGATGACCAAGTCTAAGGTGGGTCCGGTGTGTTCTGTGAGATGTCTTATGTCTGGTCCTCCGTGGTGCACGGTCTCCTGGGAGATGTCCTCCGTGGTGCACGGTCTCCTGGGAGATGTCCTCCGTGGTGCACGGTCTCCTGGGAGATGTCCTCCGTGGTGCACGGTCTCCTGGGAGATGTCCTCCGTGGTGCACGGTCTCCTGGGAGATGTCCTCCGTGGTGCACGGTCTCCTGGGAGATGTCCTCCGTGGTGCACGGTCTCCTGGGAGATGTCCTCCGTGGTGCACGGTCTCCTGGGAGATGTCCTCCGTGGTGCACGGTCTCCTGGGAGATGTCCTCCGTGGTGCACGGTCTCCTGGGAGATGTCCTCCGTGGTGCACGGTCTCCTGGGAGATGTCCTCCGTGGTGCACGGTCTCCTGGGCGATGTCCTCCGTGGTGCACGGTCTCCTGGGCGATGTCCTCCGTGGTGCACGGTCTCCTGGGAGATGTCCTCCGTGGTGCACGGTCTCCTGGGAGATGTCCTCCGTGGTGCACGGTCTCCTGGGAGATGTCTTGTATCTGGTCCTCCACGTTGGATGACTGTGGCTGTTGAGGGCAGTATATATTACATGTTACGGTGTATATCTCATTGTAATGTTTTCCTGTGGCTGCTCTGATCTCTTGAGTTTTCTCTGCCTGTCAGGACATCGTATTTGAGTGGCAGCAGGCGGCCAGCAATGTCCTAGTAGCTGTCGGGAGACGTTTCATCAACAGCGTCATGGAGGAGATTCTGCTCAAGTTTCAGCCCGGGATTCTCCCGCATTTCTTCATTATGCAGACGTTGGCCAACCTCTCCATGGCGAATGGTACGTTCCAGCGTCCGCTATAAATGTGTTCACGACTAACGCCGGTGACAGCGCCAGAGATATATATATGTGTGTGTGTTCTGGGGTCATAATGCACCTCCGCTCCTGCAGAACTGACCCGTGTGGAGGAAGGGCGCTCTCATGTTCATGATGGTCTTCTGTGAGGTTCTGCAGCAGCTGGGGCCATGTATATAGCCAGCGAGGAGCAGTCACTGGGATCGGGCACGCTGCTCCATGGCCGCACTGGTCACCTCTGCTAATGATGGGGTGCAGCTCTGTCACACTGGGGTTCTCCTCCATCCTGCCAGATACATTACACTGCAGTGGACGGGCTCCCTGTATATTGTCTTCACATGAAGGGGCTGTCGTTTCTATGTGGCGGTGTCCGTGTTCTGCAGTGTATGGCGCGTGCGGACCCGTGAGGGGCCGGAGGTTCATGATGGGGGGTGCAGGACGCTGCTCAGGACTCCTCTCATGGCCGCCTCTGTATTGGTCTCTCCTCAGTATTTGGGATGGTCCCGTTCCTGAACTCCATCCTGGGCACAATGCTCCCGATGTTGGGGATGGCGAAGCAGGACCCCATGAAGGCCGTGTTCTGTGTTGGTGAGTGCGGCCGGACCTTACTTCATCCTCTGCAATATTTGGGATGTGTTATAATGTATAGACCGAGAACCTCCGCCCACCTGCGTCCTCTCCGGGGGGGGGGGGGTCCTGATCCTGTACAGGTCTGTATACATGAACCCTCCTCTCCGGGGGGGGGGGGGGGGGCTGATCCTGTACAGGTCTGTATACATGAATCCTCCTCTCCGGGGGGTGGGGGGGGTCCTGATCCTGTACAGGTCTGTATACATGAACCCTCCTCTCCGGGGGGGGGGGGGGCTGATCCTGTACAGGTCTGTATACATGAATCCTCCTCTCCGGGGGGGGGGGGGCTGATCCTGTACAGGTCTGTATACACGAATCCTCCTCTCCGGGGGGGGGGGGGGCTGATCCTGTAAAGGTCTGTATACATGAACCCTCCTCTCCGGGGGGGGGGGGGGCTGATCCTGTACAGGTGTGTATACATGAATCCTCCTCTCCGGGGGGGGGGGGCTGATCCTGTACAGGTCTGTATACACTAATCCTCCTCTCCGGGGGGTGGGGGGGGGTTGATCCTGTACAGGTCTGTATACATGAACCCTCCTCTCCGGGGGGGGGGGGGGGCTGATCCTGTACAGGTCTGTATACATGAATCCTCCTCTCCGGGGGGGGGGGGCTGATCCTGTACAGGTCTGTATACATGAATCCTCCTCTCCGGGGGGGGGTTGATCCTGTACAGGTCTGTATACATGAATCCTCCTCTCCGGGGGAGGGGATGATCCTGTACAGGTCTGTATACATGAACCCTCCTCTCTGGGGGGGGCTGATCCTGTACAGGTCTGTATACATGAACCCTCCTCTCCGGGCGGCTGATCCCGTACAGGTCTGTATACATGAACCCTCCTCTCCGGGGGGGGGCTGATCCTGTACAGGTCTGTATACATGAACCCTCCTCTCCGGGGGGGGCTGATCCTGTACAGGTCTGTATACATGAATCCTCCTCTCTGGGGGGGCTGATCCTGTACAGGTCTGTATACATAAACCCTCCTCTCCGGGGGGGGGCTGATCCTGTACAGGTCTGTATACATGAATCCTCCTCTCTGGGGGGCTGATCCTGTACAGGTCTGTATACATGAATCCTCCTCTCTGGGGGGCTGATCCTGTACAGGTCTGTATACATGAATCCTCCTCTCTGGGGGGCTGATCCTGTACAGGTCTGTATACATGAACCCTCCTCTCCGGGGGGGCAGATCCTGTACAGGTCTGTATACATGAATCCTCCTCTCCGGGGAGGGGGGGGGGGATGATCCTGTACAGGTCTGTATACATGAACCCTCCTCTCTGGGGGGGCTGATCCTGTACAGGTCTGTATACATGAATCCTCCTCTCTGGGGGGGCTGATCCTGTACAGGTCTGTATACATGAATCCTCCTCTCTGGGGGGGGGGGGGGGGGGCTGATCCTGTACAGGTCTGTATACATGAATCCTCCTCTCCGGGGGGGGGGGGGGGGCTGATCCTGTACAGGTCTGTGTACATGAATCCTCCTCTCTGGGGGGGCTGATCCTGTACAGGTCTGTATACATGAATCCTCCTCTCCGGGGGGGGGGGGGGGGGGGCTGATCCTGTACAGGTCTGTATACATGAATCCTCCTCTCTGGGGGGGCTGATCCTGTACAGGTCTGTATACATGAATCCTCCTCTCTGGGGGGGCTGATCCTGTACAGGTCTGTATACATGAATCCTCCTCTCCGGGGGGGGGGCTGATCCTGTACAGGTCTGTATACATGAATCCTCTCCGGGGGGGGGGCTGATCCTGTACAGGTCTGTATACATGAATCCTCCTCTCTGGGGGGCTGATCCTGTACAGGTCTATACATGAACCCTCCTCTCCGGGGGGGGGTTGATCCTGTACAGGTCTGTATACATGAATCCTCCTCTCTGGGGGGCTGATCCTGTACAGGTCTGTATACATGAATCCTCCTCTCCGGGGGGGGGGGGCTGATCCTGTACAGGTCTGTATACATGAACCCTCCTCTCTGGGGGGGCTGATCCTGTACAGGTCTGTATACATGAATCCTCCTCTCTGGGGGGGCTGATCCTGTACAGGTCTGTATACATGAATCCTCCTCTCTGGGGGGGGGGGGGGGCTGATCCTGTACAGGTCTGTATACATGAATCCTCCTCTCTGGGGGGCTGATCCTGTACAGGTCTGTATACATGAATCCTCCTCTCTGGGGGGGCTGATCCTGTACAGGTCTGTATACATGAATCCTCCTCTCTGGGGGGGCTGATCCTGTACAGGTCTGTATACATGAATCCTCCTCTCTGGGGGGGCTGATCCTGTACAGGTCTGTATACATGAATCCTCCTCTCTGGGGGGGCTGATCCTGTACAGGTCTGTATACATGAATACTCCTCTCTGGGGGGGGCTGATCCTGTACAGGTCTGTATACATGAATCCTCCTCTCTGGGGGGGCTGATCCTGTACAGGTCTGTATACATGAATCCTCCTCTCTGGGGGGGGGGGGGGGACTGATCCTGTACAGGTCGGTATACATGAATCCTCCTCTCTGGGGGGCTGATCCTGTACAGGTCTGTATACATGAATCCTCCTCTCTGGGGGGCTGATCCTGTACAGGTCTGTATACATGAATCCTCCTCTCTGGGGGGGGGGCTGATCCTGTACATGAAGCTGATCTATGAGGAATCCCCGAGGGGGGGGGGGGTTGTTAAAATCTCGGTTCCCTTTTTGTGTTTCGGAGCCCTGCACAGGTGACTAGGACAAAAATAGAGAGTGGCCGACGCACATGAGCGATTCTCAGGGGGAACCAGGTGAAGTGCCTTATATATTCTGCAGCCATATACACTGCACTACTACTACCCCGCACTGTATATATACTGCAGCCATATACACTGCACTACTACTACCCCGCACTGTATATATACTGCAGCCATATACACTGCACTACTACTACCCCGCACTGTATATATACTGCAGCCATATACACAGCACTACTACTACCCCGCACTGTATATATACTGCAGCCATATACACTGCACTACTACTACCCCGCACTGTATATATACTGCAGCCATATACACTGCACTACTACTACCCCGCACTGTATATATACTGCAGCCATATACACAGCACTACTACTACCCCGCACTGTATATATACTGCAGCCATATACACTGCACTACTACTACCCCGCACTGTATATATACTGCAGCCATATACACTGCACTACTACTACCCCGCACTGTATATATACTGCAGCCATATACACAGCACTACTACTACCCCGCACTGTATATATACTGCAGCCATATACACTGCACTACTACTACCCGCACTGTATATATACTGCAGCCATATACACTGCACTACTACTACCCCGCACTGTATATATACTGCAGCCATATACACTGCACTACTACTACCGCGCACTGTATATATACTGCAGCCATATACACTGCACTACTACCCCGCACTGTATATATACTGCAGCCATATACACTGCACTACTACCCCGCACTGTATATATACTGCAGCCATATACACAGCACTACTACTACCCCGCACTGTATATATACTGCAGCCATATACACTGCACTACTACTACCCCGCACTGTATAAATACTGCAGCCATATACACTGCACTACTACTACCCCGCACTGTATATATACTGCAGCCATATACACAGCACTACTACTACCCCGCACTGTATATATACTGCAGCCATATACACTGCACTACTACTACCCCGCACTGTATATATACTGCAGCCATATACACTGCACTACTACTACCCCGCACTGTATATATACTGCAGCCATATACACTGCACTACTACTACCCCGCACTGTATATATACTGCAGCCATATACACAGCACTACTACTACCCCGCACTGTATATATACTGCAGCCATATACACTGCACTACTACTACCCCACACTGTATATATACTGCAGCCCTATACACTGCACTACTACTACCCCGCACTGTATATATACTGCAGCCATATACACTGCACTACTACTACCCCGCACTGTATAAATACTGCAGCCATATACACTGCACTACTACTACCCCGCACTGTATATATACTGCAGCCGTATACACTGCACTACTACCCCACACTGTATATATACTGCAGCCATATACACAGCACTACTACTACCCCGCACTGTATATATACTGCAGCCGTATACACTGCACTACTACTACCCTGCACTGTATATATACTGCAGCCATATACACAGCACTACTACTACCCCGCACTGCATATTTACTGCAGCCATATACACTGCACTACTACTAACCCGCACATGTGGGGACACGCGCGGGGTTACATGTGGGGACACGCGGGGGGGGGCGGGGTTACATGTGGGGACACGTGGGGGGGCGGGGTTACATGTGGGGACACGCGGGGGGGGGGGTGGGGTTACATGTGGGGACACGCGGGGGGGGGGGGGTGGGGTTACATGTGGGGACACGCGGGGGGGGGGGGTGGGGTTACATGTGGGGACACGCGGGGACACGCGCGGGGTTACATGCGGGGACACGCGCGGGGTTACATGCGGGGACACGCGCGGGGTTACATGCGGGGACACGCGCGGGGTTACATGCGGGGACGCGGGGTGGGGTTACATGTGGGGGGGCGGGGTTACATGTGGGGACACGCGGGGGGGGGGTGGGGTTACATGTGGGGACACGCGGGGGGGGGCGGGGTTACATGTGGGGACACGCGCGGGGTTACATGCGGGGACACGCGCGGGGTTACATGCGGGGACACGCGCGGGGTGGGGTTACATGTGGGGACACGCAGGCTCTGCCTCTCACTTTGACCTCTCTTCTTGCCTCAGCCCTGCAGCACTTCAGTGAGAGTATTCAGGAGTATCTCGCTAACCTGGACAAGGCTCCGGACCCCACCGTGAGGAAAGACACCTTCTCCAGTGACCTCTTCAACGCCTATGATGTCCTGTTCAATAACTGGCTGCAGAACCGCGAGTCCAAGGTGAGAGGTTGCAGCCCGGCCGCTGTCCTTATAATATACTCCGGACTCTGCTACATGAGTGTAGCGCCGCACTATATGCTGCACAATATAGGTCTACACAGATCCATATGGATGGTCAGGGTCTGTATCATCTCCCACACGAGTTTAGAAATCTTCCAGCAACAGACACGGCACAATCTCCCCGAAACTGTGCCACCCGCTCCGTGACTGACGTTCCCGTCCTGACCCCATGTCCCCCCCTGCAGGTCAGGCTCGCTGTGGTTGAGGCGCTCGGTCCTTTGAGTCACTTACTTCCCAATGAAAAGCTGGAAGAACAACTTGCCCGGCTCCTCCCCGGCATCTTATCCCTGTATAAGAAGAATGTGGAGCCTTTCTTTGTGACTAAGGTGAGCGCACGATCTCCGCACTGTGTGATCACATGGAGACCCTCTTTACTCCCCCCGGACATCCTTCTTTTTCTTTTTTTCCCCTCCTCTCTCCTCTTCTTTCTTAACTTTCCCAGGATGTCCTCTCCTCCTTTCATCTTTCTTCTGTGTGTCTGTCTTGCGCTCTGTCTCATTCTTTTTCCTACTTTACTTCCTTGCCTCCACTTCATCCTTTACTCTCCTGGGACGTCCTCTCCTTCTCTCTTTTCTCTTTACTCTCCTGGGACGTCCTCTCCTTCTCTCTTTTCTCCTTACTCTCCTGGGACGTCCTCTCCTTCTCTCTTTTCTCTTTACTCTCCTGGGACGTCCTCTCCTTCTCTCTTTTCTCTTTACTCTCCTGGGACGTCCTCTCCTTCTCTCTTTTCTCTTTACTCTCCTGGGACGTCCTCTCCTTCTCTCTTTTCTCCTTACTCTCCTGGGACGTCCTCTCCTTCTCTCTTTTCTCTTTACTCTCCTGGGACGTCCTCTCCTTCTCTCTTTTCTCTTTACTCTCCTGGGACGTCCTCTCCTTCTCTCTTTTCTCTTTACTCTCCTGGGACGTCCTCTCCTTCTCTCTTTTCTCTTTACTCTCCTGGGACGTCCTCTCCTTCTCTCTTTTCTCTTTACTCTCCTGGGACGTCCTCGCCTTCTCTCTTTTCTCTTTACTCTCCTGGGACGTCCTCGCCTTCTCTCTTTTCTCTTTACTCTCCTGGGACGTCCTCGCCTTCTCTCTTTTCTCTTTACTCTCCTGGGACGTCCTCTCCTTCTCTCTTTTCTCTTTACTCTCCTGGGACGTCCTCTCCTTCTCTCTTTTCTCTTTACTCTCCTGGGACGTCCTCTCCTTCTCTCTTTTCTCTTTACTCTCCTGGGACGTCCTCTCCTTCTCTCTTTTCTCTTTACTCTCCTGGGTGTCCTTTTTACTCTCCTGGGACGTCCTCTTCTCTCGTTACTCTCCCCTCCTGGGATGTTCGCTTCTCTTTTTCTTTCTTTTTCTTTCTCTATTCTCCTTCTTTTCTCTTCTTCTTCTTTTCTCTTCTTTCTCTCCTGGTTCCAGCTCATGGTGTTCCTGTTTTCTTCTTTTCAGAGCTTGTGTCAGATCCTGGAGAGCGCGGTGTGTAATGAGAGTCGGACGCTGGAGCCTCAGATAGACTCTGTGCTGTCAGTGCTGCACACCCAGGTGAGGTCAGAGCCGGCCGTGCAGTCTCCATCATTCAGTCGATGACTATTTCGCTGCAATTGGGATAAAGCAGATTACTGTTGATTGCTGCAGATTTACTTTTCACTCCTTATTGAATGATTAACGAAGAAACCCTGAGTATATGGGGGGGGGGGCAGTGATTTCGGTTTATACAGAGCCCTCCCTCCATGCCACGACATGTCCTGTTGGGGTAAAGCCGGCCATAAGCCTTGACTATTGCTGTGCTGACGGTTGTACGGTCAGAGCGTCTGCGCATCCGTGTCTGCTGCGATAGTAGGGGGATAAGTGGCTGACAGACCCCCCGTTATCCCTCTTTAGACTCCTCTGGCAGCAGCTAATAATCCAGCACAGGTTTGCCCCTTACGCAGTAGGACCCCCAGTGTGCAGGTGCTGTGTACGAGGGACCCCTGTATCCACCTCCTGTCGCTGAGGCCTCCATGTTTTCTGCCTGCAGATCTGCTCCTCTATGGAAGCGCCAACACAGATGCTGGTGAGGAATCGCAACGAGGTTCTCCGCTGCTTCACGGTGCTCGGTAAGGGGGAGAGCGCTTCTTATTCTGGAGTTCTGGGATTCTTCTCTTCTGTCTTTCTATTTGCTGCCTGTCTACCATAAAATGCTGAAAATCCACATTAGGTCATTAGTAGAAGGGACAGTCCGAGGAAAGTGTTCTCAGAACTTCTATTTAAACCACAATACGGATCCGCATGTAAAAAGTGCAATAGGGAGTTCGGTGGACAAAACAACGGGGGGGGGGGGTCCTCTGCCACACGGGGGGGTGGGGTCTCTGCCACACGGGTGGGGGGGGGGGGTCTCTGCCACACGGGTGGGGGGGGGTCCTCTGCCACACGGGGGGGGGGTGGGTCCTCTGCCACACGGGTGGGGGGGGGTCCTCTGCCACACGGGTGGGGGTGGGGTCTCCTCTGCCACACGGGTGGGGGTGGGGTCTCCTCTGCCACACGGGAGGGGGTGGGTCCTCTGCCACACGGGTGGGGGGGGGGGTCCTCTGCCACACGGGTGAGGGTGGGGTCTCCTCTGCCACACGGGAGGGGGGGGGTCCTCTGCCACACGGGAGGGGGGGGGTCCTCTGCCACACGGGGGGGGGGGGGTCCTCTGCCACACGGGAAGGGGGTCCTCTGCCACACGGGGGTTAAAGCGTTGCGTGTGCAATGTTGGTGGTGAATCTACAAGTCGGGTCTGTCCGATTCGGACGCTGGCGGCTTTTTTTCTTAGTATAATGAATATTCTCGAGATCAGTTATAAAGCGTCACATGACCGGTCACTTTGGCGCCTGACATTGGGATTTCTCGGAATTCACATCTCACCCGATCTTCTTCATATTAAATTTCTTTGCATAGGGAGAATTATAACCACAGGATCCGCCAAGGGAACCGTTCTAAGTCTTCTAAAGGAAAAATCCAGGCAAAAGTGATCTGCTGTGTAATGCCTAGTGCAGGTCCTGAGGGGGCGGAGCATGACACCAGGATATTCACTCTGGACTCTGTCATGCTCCACCCCCTCCGGGCCTGTCCTTCCCAGTGGATCAGGTTTGCCTGGACTGACTTTTTTATGAGGTCGGAGTGCATGTAGACTGGGTACAGAGACCAGGCAGCGGCTCTTCGGGTTAGTCAGGGGGTGCAGGGTACAATGACGGGCAGTGATCTTCATAGTAACCTCCATTCCTCTGTCCTGCAGCCTCCTCTTTTCCAGATCACCTGCTGTCGTATCTGCTCCCCAAACTGGAGGCCAATAACCCCAAAGTGCGTGTGGGGACCCTGATAATCCTGAAGCAAGTCATTAACTCTGCAGGTAATCCGGGGCAGGGGGCTGATCAGTACAAGCCTGAGCGGGGGAGGGGTGCGGAGCCTCTGCCCACCATAGGTTACCAGGTTATTGTACGGATGACCAGCTGTAATGCTTGAAGGGTCGGTCCGTCTCCCGCACACAACGCGGCTTCCTTGTAGAAAGTAATGTCTGTGAATAGTCGCTGGAGGAGCTTTATGTAGAGGTGGAGCAGTCGCCCGCTCAGCCAGATTTCAGCTTCTATTTGCCAAAGGACCTCTGAAAATGGAGCTTGGTTGCCTTAGACCACTGCTCCACCTGTCATACACTATTGATGCAGCTCCCAATTTGTTTAAATTCCTCACCATGTTTAAGATCTCTGCTTTCTGCCAGTGAATGAAACCTTCCTTCTGTACAGGCAGATGCTGAGAACCCGCCTGCCCTGCCATGTTCAGAGCCGGCGGGTCAGCTGTGTGTGCAGGACTAGTTCAGGAGGGGTTTTCAATCCCTGGATGTAAAGAAGATTGTTCTAATTCACTGAAAAAAGCAGAGGTCTTCTAGAGTTTCTAGAGCCATGGATTCTCAGGCTGTATGTTTATACCTGAGCTGCCGGGGGGACGGGCAGGAAGACGACGGTCTAATCCGATTTATTGACTTTTCTTGGATTTCAGCATCTTTGATGGAAGTAAAAAAGCCGCTGATTCTTACAGCTGTCAGACAACCGCTCCAGGACAGCAACAACCGGGTGAGTGTCCGAACCACAGCCCGTCATTGTGTGTGTGTGTGTGTGTGTGTGTGTGTGGTTTCTCCGGCCTCTGTCTCGGGGTGTGTGTGTGTGTGTGTGTGGTTTCTCCGGCCTCTGTCTCGGGGTGTGTGTGTGTGTGTGTGTGTGTGGTTTCTCTGGCCTCTTGTCTCGGGGTGTGTGTGTGTCTGTGTGTGTGTGTGTGTGTGTGTGTGGTTTCTCTGGCCTCTGGGTGTGTGTGTGTATGGTTTCTCTGGCCTCTGTCTCGGTGTGTGTGTGTGTGTGTGTGTGTGTGTGGTTTCCCCGGCCTCTGTCTCGGTGTGTGTGTGTGTGTGTGTGTATGGTTTCTCCGGCCTCTGTCTCGGTGTGTGTGTGTGTGTGTGTGTGTGTGTGTGTGTGGTTTCCCCGGCCTCTGTCTCGGTGTGTGTGTGTGTGTGTGTGTGTGTGGTTTCTCTGGCCTCTGTCTCGGGGTGTGTGTGTGTGTGTGTGTGTGTGTGTGGTTTCTCTGGCCTCTGTCTCGGGGTGTGTGTGTGTCTGTGTGGTTTCTCCGGCCTCTGTCTCGGGGTGTGTGTGTGTGGGTGTGTGTGTGTGTGTGTGTGTGGTTTCTCTGGCCTCTGTCTCGGGGTGTGTGTGTGTGTGTGTGTGTGTGTGTGTGTGTGGTTTCTCCGGCCTCTGTCTCGGGGTGTGTGTGTGTGTGTGGTTTCTCTGGCCTCTGTCTCGGTGTGTGTGTGTGTGTGTGTGTGGTTTCCCCGGCCTCTGTCTCGGTGTGTGTGTGTGTGTGTGTGGTTTCTCTGGCCTCTGTCTCGGGGTGTGTGTGTGTGTGTGTGTGTGTGTGTGTGTGGTTTCTCTGGCCTCTGTCTCGGGGTGTGTGTGTGTCTGTGTGGTTTCTCTGGCCTCTGTCTCGGGGTGTGTGTGTGTGTGTGTGTGTGTGTGTGTGGTTTCCCCGGCCTCTGTCTCGGTGTGTGTGTGTGTGTGGTTTCTCCGGCCTCTGTCTCGGGGTGTGGGTGTGTGTGTGTGTGGTTTCCCCGGCCTCTGTCTCGGTGTGTGTGTGTGTGTGTGTGTGTGTGTGTGTGGTTTCTCTGGCCTCTGTCTCGGGGTGTGTGTGTGTGTGTGTGTGTGTGTGGTTTCTCTGGCCTCTGTCTCGGGGTGTGTGTGTGTCTGTGTGGTTTCTCCGGCCTCTGTCTCGGGGTGTGTGTGTGTGTGTGTGTGGTTTCTCCGGCCTCTGTCTCGGGGTGTGTGTGTGTGTCTGTGTGGTTTCTCCGGCCTCTGTCTCGGGGTGTGTGTGTGTGTCTGTGTGGTTTCTCCGGCCTCTGTCTCGGGGTGTGTGTGTGTGTGTGTGGTTTCCCCGGCCTCTGTCTCGGTGTGTGTGTGTGTGTGGTTTCTCTGGCCTCTGTCTCGGGGTGTGTGTGTGTGTGTGTGTGTGTGTGTGGTTTCTCCGGCCTCTGTCTCGGTGTGTGTGTGTGTGTCTGTGTGGTTTCTCCGGCCTCTGTCTCGGGGTGTGTGTGTGTGTGTATGGTTTCCCCGGCCTCTGTCTCGGGGTGTGTGTGTGTGTGTGTTTGTGTGGTTTCCCCGGCCTCTGTCTCGGTGTGTGTGTGTGTGTGTGTGTGTGGTTTCCCCGGCCTCTGTCTCGGTGTGTGTGTGGTTTCTCTGGCCTCTGTCTCGGGGTGTGTGTGTGTGTGGTTTCCCCGGCCTCTGTCTCGGGGTGTGTGTGTGTGTGTGTGTTTGTGTGGTTTCCCCGGCCTCTGTCTCGGTGTGTGTGTGTGTGTGTGTGTGTGTGTGGTTTCCCCGGCCTCTGTCTCGGTGTGTGTGTGGTTTCTCTGGCCTCTGTCTCGGGGTGTGTGTGTGTGTGGTTTCCCCGGCCTCTGTCTCGGGGTGTGTGTGTGTGTGTGTGTGTGTGTGTGTGTGGTTTCCCCGGCCTCTGTCTCGGTGTGTGTGTGTGTGTGTGTGTGTGTGTGTGTGGTTTCCCCGGCCTCTGTCTCGGTGTGTGTGTGGTTTCTCTGGCCTCTGTCTCGGGGTGTGTGTGTGTGTGTGTGGTTTCTCCGGCCTCTGTCTCGGGGGGTGTGTGTGTGTGTGTGTGTGTGTGTGTGGTTTCTCTGGCCTCTGTCTCGGGGTGTGTGTGTGTGGTTTCTCTGGCCTCTGTCTCGGGGTGTGTGTGTGTGTGTGTGTGTGTGTCTGTGTGGTTTCTCCGGCCTCTGTCTCGGTGTGTGTGTGTGTGTGTGTGTGTGTGTGTGTGTGGTTTCTCCGGCCTCTGTCTGTGTGTGTGTGTGTGTGTGTGTGGTTTCTCCGGCCTCTGTCTCGGGGTGTGTGTGTGTGTGTGGTTTCCCCGGCCTCTGTCTCGGTGTGTGTGTGGTTTCTCTGGCCTCTGTCTCGGGGTGTGTGTGTGTGTGTGTGTGTGTGTGTGTGTGTGTGTGGTTTCTCTGGCCTCTGTCTCGGGGTGTGTGTGTCTGTGTGTGTGGTTTCTCCGGCCTCTGTCTCGGGGTGTGTGTGTGGTTTCTCCGGCCTCTGTCTCGGGGTGTGTGTGTCTGTGTGTGTGGTTTCTCCGGCCTCTGTCTCGGGGGGTGTGTGTGTGTGTGTGTGTGTGTGTGTGTGTGTGTGTGTGTGTGGTGTTTCTCCGGCCTCTGTCTCGGGGTGTGTGTGTGTGGTGTTTCTCTGGCCTCTGTCTCGGGGTGTCTGTGTGGTTTCTCCGGCCTCTGGGTGTGTGTCTGTGTGGTTTCCCCGGCCTCTGTCTCGGTGTGTGTGTGTGGTTTCTCCGGCCTCTGTCTCGGTGTGTGTGTGTGTGTGTGTGTGTGGTTTCTCTGGCCTCTGTCTCGGGGTGTGTGTGTGTGTGTGTGTGTGTGGTTTCTCTGGCCTCTGTCTCGGGGTGTGTGTGTGTGTGTGTGGTTTCTCCGGCCTCTGTCTCGGGGTGTGTGTGTGTGTGTGTGTGTGTGTGTGTGGTTTCTCTGGCCTCTGTCTCGGGGTGTGTGTGTGTGGTTTCTCTGGCCTCTGTCTCGGGGTGTGTGTGTGTGTGTGTGTGGTTTCTCTGGCCTCTGTCTCGGGGTGTGTGTGTGTGTGTGTGTGGTTTCTCTGGCCTCTGTCTCGGGGTGTGTGTGTGTGTGTGTGTGGTTTCTCTGGCCTCTGTCTCGGGGTGTGTGTGTGTGTGTGTGTGTGTGTGTGTGTGTGGTTTCTCCGGCCTCTGTCTCGGGGTGTGTGTGTGTGTGTGTGGTTTCTCTGGCCTCTGTCTCGGGGTGTGTGTGTGTGTGTGTGGTTTCTCTGGCCTCTGTCTCGGGGTGTGTGTGTGTGTGTGTGGTTTCTCTGGCCTCTGTCTCGGGGTGTGTGTGTGTGTGTGTGTGGTTTCTCTGGCCTCTGTCTCGGGGTGTGTGTGTGTGTGTGTGTGTGTGTGTGGTTTCTCTGGCCTCTTGTCTCGGGGTGTGTGTGTGTCTGTGTGTGTGTGTGTGTGTGTGTGGTTTCTCTGGCCTCTGGGTGTGTGTGTGTATGGTTTCTCTGGCCTCTGTCTCGGTGTGTGTGTGTGTGTGTGTGTGTGTGTGGTTTCCCCGGCCTCTGTCTCGGTGTGTGTGTGTGTGTGTGTGTGTGTGTGTGTATGGTTTCTCCGGCCTCTGTCTCGGTGTGTGTGTGTGTGTGTGTGTGTGTGTGTGTGGTTTCCCCGGCCTCTGTCTCGGTGTGTGTGTGTGTGTGTGTGTGTGGTTTCTCTGGCCTCTGTCTCGGGGTGTGTGTGTGTGTGTGTGTGTGTGTGTGTGTGTGTGTGTGGTTTCTCTGGCCTCTGTCTCGGGGTGTGTGTGTGTCTGTGTGGTTTCTCCGGCCTCTGTCTCGGGGTGTGTGTGTGTGTGTGTGTGGGTGTGTGTGGGTGTGTGTGTGTGTGTGTGGTTTCTCTGGCCTCTGTCTCGGGGTGTGTGTGTGTGTGTGTGTGTGTGTGTGTGTGTGTGTGTGGTTTCTCCGGCCTCTGTCTCGGGGTGTGTGTGTGTGTGTGGTTTCTCTGGCCTCTGTCTCGGTGTGTGTGTGTGTGTGTGTGTGTGGTTTCCCCGGCCTCTGTCTCGGTGTGTGTGTGTGTGTGTGTGGTTTCTCTGGCCTCTGTCTCGGGGTGTGTGTGTGTGTGTGTGTGTGGTTTCTCTGGCCTCTGTCTCGGGGTGTGTGTGTGTCTGTGTGGTTTCTCCGGCCTCTGTCTCGGGGTGTGTGTGTGTGTGTGTGTGTGTGTGGTTTCCCCGGCCTCTGTCTCGGTGTGTGTGTGTGTGTGGTTTCTCCGGCCTCTGTCTCGGGGTGTGGGTGTGTGTGTGTGTGGTTTCCCTGGCCTCTGTCTCGGTGTGTGTGTGTGTGTGTGTGTGTGTGTGTGTGTGTGTGTGGTTTCTCTGGCCTCTGTCTCGGGGTGTGTGTGTGTGTGTGTGTGTGTGTGTGTGTGTGTGGTTTCTCTGGCCTCTGTCTCGGGGTGTGTGTGTGTCTGTGTGGTTTCTCCGGCCTCTGTCTCGGGGTGTGTGTGTGTGTGTGTGTGTGTGGTTTCCCCGGCCTCTGTCTCGGTGTGTGTGTGTGGTTTCTCTGGCCTCTGTCTCGGGGTGTGTGTGTGTGTGTGTGTGTGTGTGTGTGGTTTCTCCGGCCTCTGTCTCGGTGTGTGTGTGTGTGTGTCTGTGTGGTTTCTCCGGCCTCTGTCTCGGGGTGTGTGTGTGTGTGTGTGGTTTCCCCGGCCTCTGTCTCGGGGTGTGTGTGTGTGTGTGTTTGTGTGGTTTCCCCGGCCTCTGTCTCGGTGTGTGTGTGGTTTCTCTGGCCTCTGTCTCGGGGTGTGTGTGTGTGTGTGGTTTCCCCGGCCTCTGTCTCGGGGTGTGTGTGTGTGTTTGTGTGGTTTCCCCGGCCTCTGTCTCGGTGTGTGTGTGTGTGTGTGTGTGTGGTTTCCCCGGCCTCTGTCTCGGTGTGTGTGTGGTTTCTCTGGCCTCTGTCTCGGGGTGTGTGTGTGTGTGGTTTCCCCGGCCTCTGTCTCGGGGTGTGTGTGTGGTTTCCCCGGCCTCTGTCTCGGTGTGTGTGTGTGTGTGTGTGTGTGTGTGGTTTCCCCGGCCTCTGTCTCGGTGTGTGTGTGGTTTCTCTGGCCTCTGTCTCGGGGTGTGTGTGTGTGTGTGGTTTCTCCGGCCTCTGTCTCGGGGGGTGTGTGTGTGTGTGTGTGTGTGTGGTTTCTCTGGCCTCTGTCTCGGGGTGTGTGTGTGTGGTTTCTCTGGCCTCTGTCTCGGGGTGTGTGTGTGTGTGTGTGTGTGTGTGTGTGTGTGTGTCTGTGTGGTTTCTCCGGCCTCTGTCTCGGTGTGTGTGTGTGTGTGTGTGTGTGGTTTCTCCGGCCTCTGTCTCGGTGTGTGTGTGTGTGTGTGTGGTTTCTCCGGCCTCTGTCTCGGGGTGTGTGTGTGTGTGTGTGTGGTTTCCCCGGCCTCTGTCTCGGTGTGTGTGTGGTTTCTCTGGCCTCTGTCTCGGGGTGTGTGTGTGTGTGTGTGTGTGTGTGTGTGTGTGGTTTCTCTGGCCTCTGTCTCGGGGTGTGTGTGTCTGTGTGTGTGGTTTCTCCGGCCTCTGTCTCGGGGTGTGTGTGTGGTTTCTCCGGCCTCTGTCTCGGGGTGTGTGTGTGGTTTCTCCGGCCTCTGTCTCGGGGTGTGTGTGTCTGTGTGTGTGGTTTCTCCGGCCTCTGTCTCGGGGGGTGTGTGTGTGTGTGTGTGTGTGTGTGTGGTGTTTCTCTGGCCTCTGTCTCGGGGTGTCTGTGTGGTTTCTCTGGCCTCTGTCTCGGGGTGTCTGTGTGGTTTCTCCGGCCTCTGGGTGTGTGTCTGTGTGGTTTCCCCGGCCTCTGTCTCGGTGTGTGTGTGTGTGTGGTTTCTCCGGCCTCTGTCTCGGTGTGTGTGTGTGTGTGTGTGTGGTTTCTCTGGCCTCTGTCTCGGGGTGTGTGTGTGTGTGTGTGTGTGTGTGTGGTTTCTCTGGCCTCTGTCTCGGGGTGTGTGTGTGTGTGTGGTTTCTCTGGCCTCTGTCTCGGGGTGTGTGTGTGTGTGTGTGTGTGTGTGTGGTTTCTCTGGCCTCTGTCTCGGGGGGTGTGTGTGTGTGTGTGGTTTCTCTGGCCTCTGTCTCGGGGTGTGTGTGTGTGTGTGTGTGTGGTTTCTCTGGCCTCTGTCTCGGGGTGTGTGTGTGTGGTTTCTCTGGCCTCTGTCTCGGGGTGTGTGTGTGTGTGTGTGTGTGTGTGGTTTCTCTGGCCTCTGTCTCGGGGTGTGTGTGTGTGTGTGTGGTTTCTCTGGCCTCTGTCTCGGGGTGTGTGTGTGTGTGTGTGTGTGTGTGTGGTTTCTCTGGCCTCTGTCTCGGGGTGTGTGTGTGTGTGTGTGTGTGTGGTTTCTCTGGCCTCTGTCTCGGGGTGTGTGTGTGTGTGTGTGGTTTCTCTGGCCTCTGTCTCGGGGTGTGTGTGTGTGTGTGTGTGTGTGTGTGTGTGGTTTCTCTGGCCTCTGTCTCGGGGTGTGTGTGTGTCTGTGTGGTTTCTCCGGCCTCTGTCTCGGGGTGTGTGTGTGTGTGTGTGTGTGTGTGTGTGTGTGTGTGGGGTGTTTCTCTGGCCTCTGTCTCGGGGTGTGTGTGGTGTTTCTCTGGCCTCTGTCTCGGGGTGTGTGTGTGTGGTTTCTCTGGCCTCTGTCTCGGGGTGTGTGTGTGTGTGTGTGTGGTTTCTCTGGCCTCTGTCTCGGGGTGTGTGTGTGTGTGTGTGTGGTTTCTCCGGCCTCTGTCTCGGGGTGTGTGTGTGTGTGTGTGTGTGTGTGTGTGTGGGGTGTTTCTCTGGCCTCTGTCTCGGGGTGTGTGTGTGTGTGTGTGTGTGGTGTTTCTCTGGCCTCTGTCTCGGGGTGTGTGTGTGTGTGTGTGTGGTGTTTCTCTGGCCTCTGTCTCGGGGTGTGTGTGTGTGTGTGTGTGTGTGGTGTTTCTCTGGCCTCTGTCTCTGTGTGTGTGTGTGTGTGTGTGTGTGGTTTCTCCGGCCTCTGTCTCATGTGTCCCCCGTCTTCCGTACCTTTTCCGGCAGGTGAGGAAAGCGATGGTGCAGCTGATCAGTACTATGGCACACCACGGCTACCTGGAGCAGGCCGGGGCAGAGGTCATGCTGGACTATATCATCCGGCTGTGCTGTATATCGCCTGAGAGTACGGTAAGATGGTTTCCAGGCCACGGCTGACACGGTCTGTATGTCATAAATATGTGATAATGGCCGTGTGGCGTTTGCTGTGATCCAGTACTCCGAGCCACTCACTTCTAGGCTCCGCATAGGACGGGTTTTCAGATATTGACATTTGAGACCCTGAATCCTATTGGTCACAGTCTATGACTCGGCTGTTCTGTAACTATAACCCCTAGCATGCTCCGGATGATTCCATGTTCATAACCAACTGGGCCATATCTGGGCCATGTGTCGTAACTGGGCCATATCCAGCCTGTCCTTCACTTGTCTCCACACCGGTCCTGAGCGTCCGGCCTCTGCGGGTCATACCATGATGGCAGCTACTGACGGTATTAATCTTCTGTTCATCCTTAGCAGCTGCGGCGGCAGAACTCCGAATACGAAGAAGTCACAGAAGAAAGTGTGAGACGTATCAGTATCAACACCCTGTACCTGATCAGCACCACTGTGGAGCGTATGACTAACGTGAGTCCTCTCTGTACAGCGACCACCGCTTCCACGCCTTGCCTATACTCGTTCTAGGGCCGTATACACATGGCGGCTGGTGTACAGTGGCTTCTAGAGACGTGGTTAATATGCCCCTCACAGCTCGTCTCCCATGTTTCAGATCTTGTGGCCCTACCTCCTGGAGTTTGTGGTCCCCATACAGTTCACTGATGCTCTGACTCCTGTCTGTAAGAGCCTGGTGCATCTGGGTCAGAAAAAGCAAGAAGAAGGCGTGGAGGGGTTCCTCATAAACTACAACGTGAATGGTGGGCACCTCCATCCGACATGATATCCAGATTACACCTCGTATGACCTCTACTGTCTATGTCTTCTACACTCCTTATTTCTTCTGGTCACGAACTGTTCACCTGCAAAACTCATGTAATTGATTTTCATTTTGTGTTCACAGTGGACCTGCCGTCCCCACATGCTTTATTTGCACGTCTCCTGGTAAATATAACTTTGTCAACTGTATTGTATTTACATGGTGTCCAGTGCTGAGATCAGATCTCCAGGAGGACAGTGAGGTAGAGGAGACACTTCCTAGTCCTCTCCTGTAGTAATGTCTCCAGTGCTGAGATCAGATCCCCAGGAGGACAGTGAGGTAGAGGAGACACTTCCTAGTCCTCACCTGTAGTAATGTCTCCAGTGCTGAGGTCAGATCTCCAGGAGGACAGTGAGGTAGAGGAGACACTTCCTAGTCCTCACCTGTAGTAATCTCTCCAGTGCGGAGATCAGATCTCCAGGAGGACAGTGAGGTAGAGGAGACACTTCCTAGTCCTCTCCTGTAGTAATGTCTCCAGTACTGAGATCAGGTCTCCAGGAGGACAGTGAGGTAGAGGAGACACTTCCTAGTCCTCTCCTGTAGTAATGTCTCCAGTGCTGAGATCAGATCCCCAGGAGGACAGTGAGGTAGAGGAGACACTTCCTAGTCCTCACCTGTAGTAATGTCTCCAGTGCTGAGATCAGATCCCCAGGAGGACAGTGAGGTAGAGGAGACACTTCCTAGTCCTCTCCTGTAGTAATGTCTCCAGTACTGAGGTCAGATCTCCAGGAGGACAGTGAGGTAGAGGAGACACTTCCTAGTCCTCTCCTGTAGTAATGTCTCCAGTGCTGAGATCAGATCTCCAGGAGGACAGTGAGGTAGAGGAGACACTTCCTAGTCCTCTCCTGTAGTAATGTCTCCAGTGCTGAGATCAGATCTCCAGGAGGACAGTGAGGTAGAGGAGACACTTCCTAGTCCTCTCCTGTAGTAATGTCTCCAGTGCTGAGATCAGGTCTCCGGGAGGACAGTGAGGTAGAGGAGACACTTCCTAGTCCTCTCCTGTAGTAATGTCTCCAGTACTGAGATCAGATCTCCAGGAGGACAGTGAGGTAGAGGAGACACTTCCTAGTCCTCTCCTGTAGTAATGTCTCCAGTGCTGAGATCAGATCCCCAGGAGGACAGTGAGGTAGAGGAGACACTTCCTAGTCCTCACCTGTAGTAATGTCTCCAGTGCTGAGGTCAGATCTCCAGGAGGACAGTGAGGTAGAGGAGACACTTCCTAGTCCTCACCTGTAGTAATCTCTCCAGTGCGGAGATCAGATCTCCAGGAGGACAGTGAGGTAGAGGAGACACTTCCTAGTCCTCTCCTGTAGTAATGTCTCCAGTACTGAGATCAGGTCTCCAGGAGGACAGTGAGGTAGAGGAGACACTTCCTAGTCCTCTCCTGTAGTAATGTCTCCAGTGCTGAGATCAGATCCCCAGGAGGACAGTGAGGTAGAGGAGACACTTCCTAGTCCTCACCTGTAGTAATGTCTCCAGTGCTGAGATCAGATCCCCAGGAGGACAGTGAGGTAGAGGAGACACTTCCTAGTCCTCTCCTGTAGTAATGTCTCCAGTACTGAGGTCAGATCTCCAGGAGGACAGTGAGGTAGAGGAGACACTTCCTAGTCCTCTCCTGTAGTAATGTCTCCAGTGCTGAGATCAGATCTCCAGGAGGACAGTGAGGTAGAGGAGACACTTCCTAGTCCTCTCCTGTAGTAATGTCTCCAGTGCTGAGATCAGATCTCCAGGAGGACAGTGAGGTAGAGGAGACACTTCCTAGTCCTCTCCTGTAGTAATGTCTCCAGTGCTGAGATCAGGTCTCCGGGAGGACAGTGAGGTAGAGGAGACACTTCCTAGTCCTCTCCTGTAGTAATGTCTCCAGTACTGAGATCAGATCTCCAGGAGGACAGTGAGGTAGAGGAGACACTTCCTAGTCCTCTCCTGTAGTAATGTCTCCAGTGCTGAGATCAGATCCCCAGGAGGACAGTGAGGTAGAGGAGACACTTCCTAGTCCTCACCTGTAGTAATGTCTCCAGTGCTGAGGTCAGATCTCCAGGAGGACAGTGAGGTAGAGGAGACACTTCCTAGTCCTCACCTGTAGTAATCTCTCCAGTGCGGAGATCAGATCTCCAGGAGGACAGTGAGGTAGAGGAGACACTTCCTAGTCCTCTCCTGTAGTAATGTCTCCAGTACTGAGATCAGGTCTCCAGGAGGACAGTGAGGTAGAGGAGACACTTCCTAGTCCTCTCCTGTAGTAATGTCTCCAGTGCTGAGATCAGATCCCCAGGAGGACAGTGAGGTAGAGGAGACACTTCCTAGTCCTCACCTGTAGTAATGTCTCCAGTGCTGAGATCAGATCCCCAGGAGGACAGTGAGGTAGAGGAGACACTTCCTAGTCCTCTCCTGTAGTAATGTCTCCAGTACTGAGGTCAGATCTCCAGGAGGACAGTGAGGTAGAGGAGACACTTCCTAGTCCTCTCCTGTAGTAATGTCTCCAGTGCTGAGATCAGATCTCCAGGAGGACAGTGAGGTAGAGGAGACACTTCCTAGTCCTCTCCTGTAGTAATGTCTCCAGTGCTGAGATCAGATCTCCAGGAGGACAGTGAGGTAGAGGAGACACTTCCTAGTCCTCTCCTGTAGTAATGTCTCCAGTGCTGAGATCAGGTCTCCGGGAGGACAGTGAGGTAGAGGAGACACTTCCTAGTCCTCTCCTGTAGTAATGTCTCCAGTACTGAGATCAGATCTCCAGGAGGACAGTGAGGTAGAGGAGACACTTCCTAGTCCTCTCCTGTAGTAATGTCTCCAGTGCTGAGATCAGATCCCCAGGAGGACAGTGAGGTAGAGGAGACACTTCCTAGTCCTCTCCTGTAGTAATGTCTCCAGTGCTGAGATCAGATCTCCAGGAGGACAGTGAGGTAGAGGAGACACTTCCTAGTCCTCACCTGTAGTAATGTCTCCAGTACTGAGATCAGATCTCCAGGAGGACAGTGAGGTAGAGGAGACACTTCCTAGTCCTCACCTGTAGTAATGTCTCCAGTGCTGAGATCAGATCTCCAGGAGGACAGTAAGGTAGAGGAGACACTTCCTAGTCCTCTCCTGTAGTAATATCTCCAGTGCTGAGATTAGATCTCCAGGAGGACAGTGAGGTAGAGGAGACACTTCCTAGTCCTCTCCTGTAGTAATGTCTCCAGTGCTGAGATCAGATCTCCAGGAGGACAGTGAGGTAGAGGAGACACTTCCTAGTTCTCATCTGTAGTAATGTCTCCAGTGCTGAGATCAGATCTCCAGGAGGACAGTAAGGTAGAGGAGACACTTCCTAGTCCTCTCCTGTAGTAATATCTCCAGTGCTGAGATTAGATCTCCAGGAGGACAGTGAGGTAGAGGAGACACTTCCTAGTCCTCTCCTGTAGTAATGTCTCCAGTGCTGAGATCAGATCCCCAGGAGGACAGTGAGGTAGAGGAGACACTTCCTAGTCCTCTCCTGTAGTAATGTCTCCAGTACTGAGGTCAGATCTCCAGGAGGACAGTGAGGTAGAGGAGACACTTCCTAGTCCTCTCCTGTAGTAATGTCTCCAGTGCTGAGATCAGATCTCCAGGAGGACAGTGAGGTAGAGGAGACACTTCCTAGTCCTCTCCTGTAGTAATGTCTCCAGTGCTGAGATCAGATCTCCAGGAGGACAGTGAGGTAGAGGAGACACTTCCTAGTCCTCTCCTGTAGTAATGTCTCCAGTGCTGAGATCAGATCTCCAGAGGACAGTGAGGTAGAGGAGACACTTCCTAGTCCTCTCCTGTAGTAATGTCTCCAGTGCTGAGATCAGGTCTCCAGAGGACAGTAAGGTAGAGGAGACACTTCCTAGTCCTCTCCTGTAGTAATGTCTCCAGTGCTGAGATCAGATCTCCAGGAGGACAGTGAGGTAGAGGAGACACTTCCTAGTCCTCACCTGTAGTAATGTCTCCAGTGCTGAGATCAGGAGGACAGTGAGGTAGAGGAGACACTTCCTAGTCCTCTCCTGTAGTAATGTCTCCAGTACTGAGATCAGATCTCCAGGAGGACAGTGATGTAGAGGAGACACTTCCTAGTCCTCTCCTGTAGTAATGTCTCCAGTACTGAGATCAGATCTCCAGGAGGACAGTGAGGTAGAGGAGACACTTCCTAGTCCTCTCCTGTAGTAATGTCTCCAGTACTGAGATCAGGTCTCCAGGAGGACAGTGAGGTAGAGGAGACACTTCCTAGTCCTCTCCTGTAGTAATGTCTCCAGTACTGAGATCAGATCTCCAGGAGGACAGTGAGGTAGAGGAGACACTTCCTAGTCCTCACCTGTAGTAATGTCTCCAGTGCTGAGATTAGATCTCCAGGAGGACAGTGAGGTAGAGGAGACACTTCCTAGTCCTCTCCTGTAGTAATGTCTCCAGTACTGAGATCAGGTCTCCAGGAGGACAGTGAGGTAGAGGAGACACTTCCTAGTCCTCTCCTGTAGTAATGTCTCCAGTACTGAGATCAGATCTCCAGGAGGACAGTGAGGTAGAGGAGACACTTCCTAGTCCTCACCTGTAGTAATGTCTCCAGTGCTGAGATCAGATCTCCAGGAGGACAGTGAGGTAGAGGAGACACTTCCTAGTCCTCTCCTGTAGTAATGTCTCCAGTACTGAGATCAGGTCTCCAGGAGGACAGTGAGGTAGAGGAGACACTTCCTAGTCCTCTCCTGTAGTAATGTCTCCAGTACTGAGATCAGGAGGACAGTGAGGTAGAGGAGACACTTCCTAGTCCTCACCTGTAGTAATGTCTCCAGTACTGAGATCAGATCTCCAGGAGGACAGTGAGGTAGAGGAGACACTTCCTAGTCCTCACCTGTAGTAATGTCTCCAGTACTGAGATCAGGTCTCCAGGAGGACAGTGAGGTAGAGGAGACACTTCCTAGTCCTCACCTGTAGTAATGTCTCCAGTACTGAGATCAGATCTCCAGGAGGACAGTGAGGTAGAGGAGACACTTCCTAGTCCTCACCTGTAGTAATGTCTCCAGTGCTGAGATCAGATCTCCAGGAGGACAGTGAGGTAGAGGAGACACTTCCTAGTCCTCTCCTTTAGTAATGTCTCCTGTACTGAGATCAGATCTCCAGGAGGACAGTGAGGTAGAGGAGACACTTCCTAGTCCTCTCCTGTAGTAATGTCTCCAGTACTGAGATCAGATCTCCAGAGGACAGTGAGGTAGAGGAGACACTTCCTAGTCCTCACCTGTAGTAATGTCTCCAGTACTGAGATCAGATCTCCAGGAGGACAGTGAGGTAGAGGAGACACTTCCTAGTCCTCACCTGTAGTAATGTCTCCAGTACTGAGATCAGATACCTCCAGGAGGACAGTGAGGTGGAGGAGACACTTCCTAGTCCTCACCTGTAGTAATGTCTCCAGTACTGAGATCACATCTCCAGGAGGACAGTGTGGTAGAGGAGACACTTCCTAGTCCTCTCCTGTAGTAATGTCTCCAGTACTGAGATCAGATCTCCAGGAGGACAGTGAGGTAGAGGAGACACTTCCTAGTCCTCACCTGTAGTAATGTCTCCAGTACTGAGATCAGGAGGACAGTGAGGTAGAGGAGACACTTCCTAGTCCTCACCTGTAGTAATGTCTCCAGTGCTGAGATCAGATCTCCAGGAGGACAGTGTGGTAGAGGAGACACTTCCTAGTCCTCTCCTGTAGTAATGTCTCCAGTACTGAGATCAGATCTCCAGGAGGACAGTGAGGTAGAGGAGACACTTCCTAGTCCTCTCCTGTAGTAATGTCTCCAGTACTGAGATCAGATCTCCAGGAGGACAGTGAGGTAGAGGAGACACTTCCTAGTCCTCTCCTGTAGTAATGTCTCCAGTGCTGAGATCAGATCTCCAGGAGGACAGTGAGGTAGAGGAGACACTTCCTAGTCCTCACCTGTAGTAATGTCTCCAGTACTGAGATCAGGAGGACAGTGAGGTAGAGGAGACACTTCCTAGTCCTCACCTGTAGTAATGTCTCCAGTGCTGAGATCAGATCTCCAGGAGGACAGTGAGGTAGAGGAGACACTTCCTAGTCCTCTCCTGTAGTAATGTCTCCAGTGCTGAGATCAGATCCCCAGGAGGACAGTGAGGTAGAGGAGACACTTCCTAGTCTTCTCCTGTAGTAATGTCTCCAGTGCTGAGATCAGGTCTCCAGGAGGACAGTGAGGTAGAGGAGACACTTCCTAGTCCTCCCCTGGAGCTGTTGTCCTCGGTTTCTTTGATACGTGGTTGACCTGATTGTCTCTTCAGCTATGGATGATTTTGTCCACCTTTTTGTCTCTTTTTCAGGTGGTTTCTGCTTCCCGAGAACCCAGTGATGGAAGAAATGCCGCCGCTCTTCGTCTTCTCTCCGTTATGCAGATTAACATCCACCCGACTATAGGACAATGCTGGGAGCAGGAGATTCCGCCTCTTCTGCAGTGCCTGGAAGGTGGGATTAATCTCTTACGGCTCCAGACCCCTCCCCCGAGCATCTCTTCTATAGGTGGTTTTTGTTTTGTTGGTAGGGGTCGTGAGACCTTCGTCTTTAGGCCGCTGTCTGTCAGATCTGTGCGGCTGAGCTGCTCATGGACATGAGATTGTAGACCGCAGATCCCACCACAATCCACAAATATGTGGACGGTTATTGTGTGGATCAGATTTTTAGGCTCTGTTCACACGGCGATCAAAAAACGGCTGTAAAATACGGAGCTTTTCAAGGGAAAACCGCCTCCGATTTTCAGCCTTTTTTAAGCATCAAGCGTTTTTTTGATGCGTTTTTTACAGCCGTTTTTGGAGCTGTTTTTCTATTGACCCAATCAAAAACGGCTTAAGATGTGACATGCCGTTCTTTTTTACAGGGCGTTTTTTTTACGCGCCGTTTATAAAAATTGTCCCGTAAGAAACGCCCGTGGGAACGGAACGCCGTTTTTCCCATTTAAATCAATTGGCAGATGTTTGGAGGCGTTCAGGCTGAAAATAAGCCGTGTGCACATACCCTCAATGTTCCTTGAGATAAGCAGCAGCATATGTTTCTGACAGCCGCTTCTCTCCACCATAGAAAGGTCATGGATGATTTGCGTTTTCATCCCGTTGACTGGTCTGTAGATGGGTTGTAGGTCCGGTCCGGTATTTTCCATCGTTCCCTCCTCTGGGTAGACGAGGTTTGTGCTGCGTCTCCATTGCTGGCCGTGACTTCTGGGATATTTCTCACATTTGATCCTTATCTGTTGGGGGTTGGAGTCTGCATTGTCGCTCCTTGTGTGCTGATTAATGGAGGATGGGAGTGTTGGTTGTGTCCGTTGCTTTCTAACGCTTCCAGGTCCATGTAGGTGCCGTGTCCGAGCTGTCGGATAAATCTCATATATTGAGGGTGGAGAGCCAGTCGGGGTGACCCAGGAGGAGATGATGAGCTCCTAAATCCCTCACCCGTCACCCACAGTGGAGGGCACACTTGTAGCCCAGTGTCTCGTGCCCCACATCTGCCAGTCCGGTGCCATCAATGTATAGTGAGAACCTCGCAGCTTTCTAATAGACTTCGTAATTTCAATTCCTCACCATTATCAAGACTCTGCTTGTTGTCAGTGAGTGGACGCTGGCATCTATAGTCTGAGAACTCAACCTGATCTAATGTCACAGTTGGTTTGTAACAATGTATCCAGTCAGGACAATCACCTGTGAGGTAAACAACCAGGACTCCAGGGTGATCCATTTTACCTGCGCTGATACATTGTAACGTATCTTCAGCCCGCTTTGTGTCGTTTTAACCCTTCCTCTCTTGATCTGCTGACGTTTTCAACGCTTGTTTTTCTAGAAATGAATGACAAGACTCCACATCCGACAGACTGGGAGGAGCGGCTGCTGAAGGTGAGTGAGCAGCGGAGGGTTGGGGCGCCTGCGTTCCACTGCTGGGGGTTCTGGGGTCCGCTCACTGTGTTGTGCTGTGGTTCAGCTCCTGGTGGGCTCGCTGCAGGCCGTGGCTGATGATTCCTGGATCTATCAGATGTCACAGGAGATGAGGAAACAACTCAACACCTACAACAACTCTGCTCTGGAGAAGGTGAGCGACGCTCCTGTCCCGCCTGTGACCATGATGGTGGTCTGGGATTCTGTGGTCTGCGTCCAGCAGGGGGCGATATTCACCTCTCAATGTCTTCTATCCTAGAATTTCCTCTACAAATGCATTGGGAGCTGCCTGGGGGCCTGTGCCAACCACGAGGTGGTGAGGAAGGAGCTTCAGGAGCTGCTGACCAATGCCCGCTACCAGGATGAAGCTGAGCGAGAGGTAACCGCATGGTGCTCACTACAACTCCTCTCATCTGCCTAGGTGGACGGGAGGGTTTGCTGCACAGCGGATATATTTGCTGCTCAGGAGACAGGGAAAGCTGGGTGACCATCTATGCGAGCTTTCATTTCTGCTGCAGCGGTTGTCATCCCACTTTTCCACAACCTGATTGGAAACGTCAGGACTGAGGACGCTGTCTGTGCTCCAGGGTGAGACTTGAAGATGATACTTCCTGTGAGGTTTGTCCTCTGCCTCCCTCTGTCAGCTCTCCCTGGCAACCTATTGAATCCATGCCTGGTGCTCAGGGCTGTGAACTGTCTAATCACTGCAGTAATGTGAGATCCCATAGAGCGGAGGGAACCTGTGACTCTCCAGCTGTGGTACAACTACAACTCCCAGCATGTCAGTATGAGCAGACTACCCCATCAGCTGACGTATAAGATCACTAATAATACCTGGGGGCACTCTCAGCATGTAGACGGACAGCCGGGCCTGCTGGGTGTAGTAGTGCAGTGAGGGAGGCCGTATATTGGAGGTCCCCGAGCTGGGGCGGCTTCTGTCCAGATCCAGTGTATGTAAATGAAGGGCTAGGACAGGCTTTCAGCTTGCAATCAGTGAATAGAAACATTTAGGGTTTGCAGAGATGTAGGGAATGATGAGGAATGTCAGAGTTTGATGCGATGATGGAGATTCATTACCAGGAGTCCTGTGACTGCGACTTGTAATGGAGAAGACGGCGCCTCCCCCAGGATAACGCTGATCTCTGTTCACAGGGTCTCGCTATTGCTTTCGGCATCTGCTCGGCTCATCACTTGGATGACACGTTGTATAAGTTGTCAGAGTTCCTGAAATCCGACATCATGAAGAAGAACACTGGAATTTTCAACCTCTTCAAGGTGCGTACGACTGCAGAAGACACTGGCCCAACCAATCAGAAGTAAGGATACAGTGCCTGCTGCAGTGTGGCCCCTCCCCCATACAGTGCCTGCTGCAGTGTGGCCCCTCCCCCATACAGTGCCTGCTGCAGTGTGGCCCCTCCCCATACAGTGCCTGCTGCAGTGTGGCCCCTCCCCCATACAGTGCCTGCTGCAGTGTGGCCCCTCCCCCATACAGTGCCTGCTGCAGTGTGGCCCCTCCCCCATACAGTGCCTGCTGCAGTGTGGCCCCTCCCCCATACAGTGCCTGCTGCAGTGTGGCCCCTCCCCCATACAGTGCCTGCTGCAGTGTGGCCCCTCCCCCATACAGTGCCTGCTGCAGTGTGGCCCCTCCCCCATACAGTGCCTGCTGCAGTGTGGCCCCTCCCCCATACAGTGCCTGCTGCAGTGTGGCCCCTCCCCCATACAGTGCCTGCTGCAGTGTGGCCCCTCCCCCATACAGTGCCTGCTGCAGTGTGGCCCCTCCCCCATACAGTGCCTGCTGCAGTGTGGCCCCTCCCCCATACAGTGCCTGCTGCAGTGTGGCCCCTCCCCCATACAGTGCCTGCTGCAGTGTGGCCCCTCCCCCATACAGTGCCTGCTGCAGTGTGGCCCCTCCCCCATACAGTGCCTGCTGCAGTGTGGCCCCTCCCCCATACAGTGCCTGCTGCAGTGTGGCCCCTCCCCCATACAGTGCCTGCTGCAGTGTGGCCCTCCCCCATACAGTGCCTGCTGCAGTGTGGCCCTCCCCCATACAGTGCCTGCTGCAGTGTGGCCCTCCCCCATACAGTGCCTGCTGCAGTGTGGCCCTCCCCCATACAGTGCCTGCTGCAGTGTGGCCCTCCCCCATAGAGTGCCTGCTGCAGTGTGGCCCTCCCCCATAGAGTGCCTGCTGCAGTGTGGCCCTCCCCCATAGAGTGCCTGCTGCAGTGTGGCCCTCCCCCATAGAGTGCCTGCTGCAGTGTGGCCCTCCCCCATAGAGTGCCTGCTGCAGTGTGGCCCTCCCCCATACAGTGCCTGCTGCAGTGTGGCCCTCCCCCATACAGTGTCTGCTGCAGTGTGGCCCTCCCCCATACAGTGCCTGCTGCAGTGTGGCCCCTCCCCATACAGTGCCTGCTGCAGTGTGGCCCCTCCCCATACAGTGCCTGCTGCAGTGTGGCCCCTCCCCATGCAGTGTCGGTTGCAGTGTGGCCCCTTCCCATACAGTGCCTGCTGCAGTGTGGCCCCTCCCCCATACAGTGCCTGCTGCAGTGTGGCCCCTCCCCCATACAGTGCCTGCTGCAGTGTGGCCCCTCCCCCATACAGTGCCTGCTGCAGTGTGGCCCCTCCCCCATACAGTGCCTGCTGCAGTGTGGCCCTCCCCCATACAGTGCCTGCTGCAGTGTGGCCCTCCCCCATACAGTGCCTGCTGCAGTGTGGCCCTCCCCCATACAGTGCCTGCTGCAGTGTGGCCCTCCCCCATACAGTGCCTGCTGCAGTGTGGCCCTCCCCCATACAGTGCCTGCTGCAGTGTGGCCCTCCCCCATACAGTGCCTGCTGCAGTGTGGCCCTCCCCCATACAGTGCCTGCTGCAGTGTGGCCCTCCCCCATGCAGTGCCTGCTGCAGTGTGGCCCCTCCCCATGCAGTGCCTGCTGCAGTGTGGCCCCTTCCCATGCAGTGCCTGTTGCAGTGTGGCCCCTCCCCCATACAGTGCCTGCTGCGCTATGCCCCCCCCCCTCCCATTTAGTGCCTGGTGCAGTGTGCCCCCTAATAGTGTCTGCCACGTTATGCCCCCATTATGCCATGTAGTCCCCCGGTATAATATCCCCCATACCTCTGTCACGTATATGGTTGTCAGATTCTACATATAATGTGCTCGCCCGTCTGTTGTAGGACGTTACTGTAGATAAGTGGGGGCTCTACCTGTGAGTGCAGGATGAATTATTGGGGTGTGGTGGGACCCCGAGATCTGCGGCTTCCTTGTGGCAGTAGGTGGTTACCTGGCGGCCGTCCTGTGTACTCGCTGGCAGTGCGGCTGCCTCCCGCCGCACCGGTGACGCTCTATGTGGGGAATGTTAATTCGATCTTCAGACCTCGTTCTAATGGACAAAGCAGATCCTGGTGTTATTGTGATGCTGCAGAACATGGCGGCCGCTTCCTCTCGGAGGAATAGACCAGTGAGCGGAGGGGTCTGCACCGGGGGCGTAGGATCATCTCTACAGCACATGTACAGTTACTCCACGCTCCATCTGTGCCGTACCCTCCATAATGTGTCAACCTGTGCCGAAGGCAACACTGACGGTCACGAGTACAGACCTGCACATGCTGCCCCCGTCACTCCACCTGTCCTGAGCCTGCCACTCCACCCGCCCACCTGTCCTGAGCCTGCCACTCCACCCGCCCACCTGTCCTGAGCCTGCCACTCCACCCGCCCACCTGTCCTGAGCCTGCCACTCCACCCGCCCACCTGTCCTGAGCCTGCCACTCCACTCGCCCACCTGTCCTGAGCCTGCCACTCCACCCGCCCACCTGTCCTGAGCCTGCCACTCCACCCGCCCCCCTGTCCGGAGCCTGCCACTCCACCCGCCCCCCTGTCCGGAGCCTGCCACTCCACCCGCCCCCCTGTCCGGAGCCTGCCACTCCACCCGCCTACCACTCCACCTGCCCACCCGTCCCGGTGATAACTCCAGTAGGTAGTGGTCTGACTGTGGTGTCATCCGTGGGGTGTCCAGTGGGGTCCCGGGTTGTTATAAGCCGCTGTCCCGTGTGATCATTCTCTTCTTCTCTTTTCAGGATCGAGCAGATGGAGACCTGGAGAAGATTAAGAGCGCCCTCATCCTGTGTTACGGCTACGTGGCTGTTTACGCCCCCACAGAACTTGTGCTTCCTCGAATTGAATCAGATATTTTGCGTAATGTCTTCCTTTACTTCCACACCAAGGTGAGATTCCTCCCTAATACCTGTGCCCTCTGTGCCACCCTCCATCTCATTTCACCCACCATGAAAGCAGTGAACAAGCAAAAAAAAACCTCCACCCCCCTGCTCAGTGGTGCCCCTGCCGCTCCTGTTACCACACTTCTGTGCCCCTCACCCTCCCCCTGCTCAGTGGTGCTCCTGCCGCTCCTGTTACCACACTGCTATGCCCCTTACCCTCCCCCTGCTCAGTGGTGCCCCTGCCACTCATGTTACCACACTTCTGTGCCTCTCACCCTCCCCCTGCTCAGTGGTGCCCCTGCCGCTCCTGTTACCACACTTCTGTGCCTCTCACCCTCCCCCTGCTCAGTGGTGCACTTGCCGCTCCTGTTACCACACTTCTGTGCCCCTCACCCTGCCCCTGCTCAGTGGTGCACTTGCCGCTCCTGTTACCACACTTCTGTGCCTCTCACCCTCCCCCTGCTCAATGGTGCCCCTGCCACTCATGTTACCACACTTCTGTGCCTCTCACCCTCCCCCTGCTCAGTGGTGCACTTGCCGCTCCTGTTACCACACTTCTGTGCCCCTCACCCTGCCCCTGCTCAGTGGTGCCCCTGCCATTCCTGTTACCACACTTCTGTGCCCCTCCCCCTGCTCAGTGGTGCTCCTGCCACTCCTGTTGCCATACTTCTGTGCTCCTCCCCCTGCTCAGTGGTGCTCCTGCCATTCCTGTTACCACACTTCTGTGCTCCTCCCCCTGCTCAGTGGTGCTCCTGCCACTCATGTTACCACACTTCTGTGCCCCTCCCCCTGCTCAGTGGTGCTCCTGTCACTCCTGTTGCCACACTTCTGTGCTCCTCCCCCTGCTCAGTGGTGCTCCTGCCACTCCTGTTGCCACACTTCTGTGCTCCTCCCCCTGCTCAGTGGTGCTCCTGCCACTCCTGTTGCCACACTTCTGTGCTCCTCCCCCTGCTCAGTGGTGCTCCTGCCACTCCTGTTGCCACACTTCTGTGCCCCTCCCCCTGCTCAGTGGTGCTCCTGCCACTCATGTTACCACACTTCTGTGCTCCTCCCCCTGCTCAGTGGTGCTCCTGCCACTCCTGTTGCCACACTTCTGTGCTCCTCCCCCTGCTCAGTGGTGCTCCTGCCACTCCTGTTGCCACACTTCTGTGCCCCTCCCCCTGCTCAGTGGTGCTCCTGCCACTCATGTTACCACACTTCTGTGCCCCTGTCTAACATTTGCTGCCAGTCTCTACTTCCAGACACCAGTATTTGGCCCCTGCACCCCCGGAGTCTGCGCCCAGTACACACACGTGGTATATATGGTTCATGTGCACCACATTTGCCCTAACCCTAATTTTGTTCTCTCCTGATTCACCCCTCAGGTTCTGGGGATAAAGGTAGAGCCCAAGGTACAGTGTGCGGAGCTGTAATCTCCGTCTGCTTCATGTCCTCGTCTCTCTCTGCTTGCATGCCTTATAGACTCTGCCGGGGGAGGGGGTCCTTCCTGGGTGAGGGGGCGTTACAGCCCATTCATCTGGTTTAGAACGGGTCCATTTGTAATCGATCGGCCTCACTAGAAACTAAGAAATCAGAGATGAACGCAGATAAATGTGATGTTTACAGGCCCGCGGAGCAAAGCGGTAGAGTTGCTGATGGGTGGAGCCTAGCTGAGGGGTTAGTTGGGGTGGAGCCTAGCGGCGGGTTAGTTGGGGGGTGGAGCCTAGCTGGGGTGTTGTAGTCAGAGAGGCACATGTAGGGGCTCTTGGTAAATGAAGTTGGCAGTGGGTGGATCTTAGTTTGGCAGTGGGTGGAGTCTAGCTGGGGGAGGAGTCTAGTTGGGTGCAGAGCCGACAGCAGCTTCACTTTCTCTGTGTTGATTCTCCTCATGATGGCGGCAGTAAATCATTGATCGCCTTATGCTGAGCGCTAATCTTCATCACTAACTCTCCCATTCTGAAAACTAACATGGCGAGTGGGAGGGGCTAGATGTTCCGCTATATTGTTCTCCTCTTCAGTCTGGGAACGTCGGATGAATTTACGTGAAGGAAACGTCCATTTGTACAGGTGACGTATGACGTATAAAGAGACTGCGCAAATCTCAGCACCTCCTCTCTGTATAGAGGGGGCAGGGACTGTGCTCATTATAATATTACAGGTCCTGTGTAAAGAGGGGGTGGGGACTGTGTGCAAATTATAACATTGCAGGTCGTATGTAAAGAGGGGGGGGGGGGACAGTGTGCTCATTATAGTATTACAGGTTGTGTGTGTAAAGGGGGTGGGGACAGTGTGCTCATTATAGTATTACAGGTTGTGTGTGTAAAGGGGGTGGGGACTGTGTGCTCATTATAGTATTACAGGTTGTGTGTGTAAAGGGGGTGGGGACTGTGTGCCAATTATAATATAACAGGTCGTATGTAAAGAAGGGGTGGGGACTGTGTGCTCATTATAATATTACAGGTTGTGTGTGTAAAGGGGGTGGGGACTGTGTGCTAATTATAATATAACAGGTCGTATGTAAAGAGGGGGGGGGGACAGTGTGCTCATTATAATATTACAGGTTGTGTGTGTAAAGGGGGTGGGGACTGTGTGCTCATTATAGTATTACAGGTTGTGTGTGTAAAGGGGGTGGGGACTGTGTGCCAATTATAATATAACAGGTCGTATGTAAAGAAGGGGTGGGGACTGTGTGCTCATTATAATATTACAGGTGTGCGTGTAAAGGGGGCAGGGACTGTGCTCATTATAAAGAGGGGGTGGGGACTGGGTGCGTCACTTACCTGCACCAGGATGCATTATGGGAAGACGACGCGCCGGCAGTGTGATGATCTGGACAATGTTCTGCTGGGAAGCCTTGTGTCCTGACATTCATGTGGATGTGACACGTACCACCGACCTAAACATTGCAGCAGACAAGTACCCCCATCATGGCAGCGATGTTCCCTAATGGCCATGACCCCGCCACCCTGCAGGCTAACACCCCCGCCACCCTGCAGGCTAACACCCCCGTGACCCTGCAAACAATGTCCAGGAATGATGAGGAACATGACAAACCCTTCAAGATGTCTCCAGATCTCAATCTGATCGATCATCTGTGGGATGTGCTGGAGAAACGTCCGGTCTCCGGAGGCCGCACCTCACACCTGACCGGATCAGCGCTGACATCTTGTAGAGTCCATGACGACGGGTCCCAGCTGTATGGGCGTCACGAGGGCAACTCCACGATATTAGGCCGGTGGTTATAATGTTATGGCGGGTCGGTGTATATTCTAATATTACAGGCCGGATGGTGTCTGGGGGAGGGGGGCTTACAGGACTGTGCAGTAGTTTTAGGCAGTTGTGGGATAATGCTGTAAGTAAGAATGTTTTCATAATAGAAGTGTTAATTGTATTTTGTTAATTGATAAAAAAAAAATACAAAGTGAATTAACAGAAGAGAAATCTAAATCACATCAATATTTGGTGTGACCGCCCTTTGCCCTCAGTCCAGCATCCATTCTTCTAGGTGCTTGCACACAGTTTTTGCAGGAACTCGGCCGGGAGGTTGTTCCTCATCTTGGAGAACTAATCACAGATCTGTGGATGTCGCTGCCTCACATCCTCCTGTCTCTTCATGTAATCCCAGACGTAGAGATCAGGGCTCTGAGGGCCACATCATCACTTCCAGGACTCCGTGTTCTTTACACTGAAGATATTTCTTAATTACATTTGTTGGATGTTGGGGGTCGTCCTGAGGCAGAATAAATTTGGAGCCAATCAAACGCCTCGCTGATGGTATTACATGATGGATAAATATCTGCCGGTATTTCTCAGCTTTGAGGACACCATTAATACTGCAAAGACCCTCCACCATGCTTCACTGCTGCCTGCAGACCCTCATTATTGTACCGCTCCCCAGGAGCCTCCACCATGCTTCACTGCTGCCTGCAGACCCTCATTATTGTACCGCTCTCCAGGACCCTCCACCATCTTCACTGCTGCCTGCAGACCCTCATTATTGTACCGCTCTCCAGGACCCTCCACCATGCTTCACTGCTGCCTGCAGACCCTCATTATTGTACCGCTCTCCAGGACCCTCCACTATCTTCACTGCTGCCTGCAGACCCTCATTATTGTACCGCTCTCCAGGACCCTCCACCGAGCTACACTGCTGCCTGCAGACCCTCATTATTGTACCGCTCTCCAGGATCCTCCACCATGCTTCACTGCTGCCTGCAGACCCTCATTATTGTACCGCTCTCCAGGACCCTCCACCATCTTCACTGCTGCCTGCAGACCCTCATTATTGTACCGCTCTCCAGGACCCTCCACCATCTTCACTGCTGCCTGCAGACCCTCATTATTGTACCGCTCTCCAGGACCCTCCACCATGCTTCACTGCTGCCTGCAGACCCTCATTATTGTACCGCTCTCCAGGACCCTCCACCATGCTTCACTGCTGCCTGCAGACCCTCATTATTGTACCGCTCTCCAGGACCCTCCACCATGCTTCACTGCTGCCTGCAGACCCTCATTATTGTACCGCTCTCCAGGACCCTCCACCATGCTTCACTGCTGCCTGGAGACCCTCATTATTGTACCGCTCTCCAGGACCCTCCACCATCTTCACTGCTGCCTGCAGACCCTCATTATTGTACCGCTCTCCAGGACCCTCCACCATGCTTCACTGCTGCCTGCAGACCCTCATTATTGTACCGCTCTCCAGGACCCTCCACTATCTTCACTGCTGCCTGCAGACCCTCATTATTGTACCGCTCTCCAGGATCCTCCACCATCTTCACTGCTGCCTGCAGACCCTCATTATTGTACCGCTCTCCAGGATCCTCCACCATCTTCACTGCTGCCTGCAGACCCTCATTATTGCACCGCTCTCCAGGACCCTCCACCATCTTCACTGCTGCCTGCAGACCCTCATTATTGTACCGCTCTCCAGGACCCTCCACCATGCTTCACTGCTGCCTGCAGACCCTCATTATTGTACCGCTCTCCAGGACCCTCCACCATCTTCACTGCTGCCTGCAGACCCTCATTATTGTACCGCTCTCCAGGATCCTCCACCATGCTTCACTGCTGCCTGCAGACCCTCATTATTGTACCGCTCTCCAGGACCCTCCACCATCTTCACTGCTGCCTGCAGACCCTCATTATTGTACCGCTCTCCAGGACCCTCCACCATCTTCACTGCTGCCTGCAGACCCTCATTATTGTACCGCTCTCCAGGACCCTCCACCATGCTTCACTGCTGCCTGCAGACTCTCATTATTGTACCGCTCTCCAGGACCCTCCACCATGCTTCACTGCTGCCTGCAGACCCTCATTATTGTACCGCTCTCCAGGACCCTCCACCATGCTTCACTGCTGCCTGCAGACCCTCATTATTGTACCGCTCTCCAGGATCCTCCACCATGCTTCACTGCTGCCTGCAGACCCTCATTATTGTACCGCTCTCCAGGACCCTCCACCATCTTCACTGCTGCCTGCAGACCCTCATTATTGTACCGCTCTCCAGGACCCTCCACCATCTTCACTGCTGCCTGCAGACCCTCATTATTGTACCGCTCTCCAGGACCCTCCACCATCTTCACTGCTGCCTGCAGACCCTCATTATTGTACCGCTCTCCAGGACCCTCCACCATGCTTCACTGCTGCCTGCAGACCCTCATTATTGTACCGCTCTCCAGGACCCTCCACCCTGCTTCACTGCTGCCTGCAGACCCTCGTTATTGTACCGCTCTCCAGGACCCTCCACCATGCTTCACTGCTGCCTGCAGACCCTCGTTATTGTACCGCTCTCCAGGACCCTCCACCATCCTTCACTACTGCCTGCAGACCCTCGTTATTGTACCGCTCTCCAGGACCCTCCACCATGCTTCACTGCTGCCTGCAGACCCTCGTTATTGTACCGCTCTCCAGGACCCTCCACCATGCTTCACTGCTGCCTGCAGACCCTCATTATTGTACCGCTCTCCAGGACCCTCCACCATGCTTCACTGCTGCCTGCAGACCCTCATTATTGTACCGCTCTCCAGGACCCTCCACTATCTTCACTGCTGCCTGCAGACCCTCATTATTGTACCGCTCTCCAGGACCCTCCACTATCTTCACTGCTGCCTGCAGACCCTCATTATTGTACCGCTCTCCAGGATCCTCCACCATCTTCACTGCTGCCTGCAGACCCTCATTATTGTACCGCTCTCCAGGGACCCTCCACCATCTTCACTGCTGCCTGCAGACCCTCATTATTGTACCGCTCTCCAGGACCCTCCACCCTGCTTCACTGCTGCCTGCAGACCCTCATTATTGTACCGCTCTCCAGGACCCTCCACCCTGCTTCACTGCTGCCTGCAGACCCTCGTTATTGTACCGCTCTCCAGGACCCTCCACCATGCTTCACTGCTGCCTGCAGACCCTCATTATTGTACCGCTCTCCAGGACCCTCCACCATGCTTCACTGCTGCCTGCAGACCCTCATTATTGTACCGCTCTCCAGGACCCTGCACCATGCTTCACTGCTGCCTGCAGACCCTCATTATTGTACCGCTCTCCAGGACCCTCCACCATGCTTACTGCTGTCTGCAGACCCTCATTATTGTAACGCTCTCCAGGACCCTCCACCATTCTTCACTGCTGCCTGCAGACCCTCATTATTGTACCGCTCTCCAGGACCCTCCACCATCTTCACTGCTGCCTGCAGACCCTCATTATTGTATCGCTCTCCGGGACCCTCCACCATCTTCACTGCTGCCTGCAGACCCTTATTATTGTACCGCTCTCCGGGACCCTCCACCATCTTCACTGCTGCCTGCAGACCCTCTTTATTGTACCGCTCTCCGGGACCATCCACCATCTTCACTGCTGCCTGCAGACCCTCATTATTGTACCGCTCTCCAGGACCCTCCACCATGCTTCACTGCTGCCTGCAGACCCTCATTATTGTACCGCTCTCCGGGACCCTCCACCATGCTTCACTGCTGCCTGCAGACCCTCATTATTGTACCGCTCTCCGGGACCCTCCACCATCTTCACTGCTGCCTGCAGACCCTCATTATTGTACCGCTCTCCAGGACCCTCCACCATCTTCACTGCTGCCTGCAGACTCTCATTATTGTACCGCTCTCCGGGACCCTCCACCATGCTTCACTGCTGCCTGCAGACCCTCATTATTGTACCGCTCTCCGGGACCCTCCACCATCTTCACTGCTGCCTGCAGACCCTCATTATTGTACCGCTCTCCAGGACCCTCCACCATCTTCACTGCTGCCTGCAGACTCTCATTATTGTACCGCTCTCCAGGACCCTCCACCATGCTTCACTGCTGCCTGCAGACCCTCATTATTGTACCGCTCTCCAGGACCCTCCACCATCTTCACTGCTGCCTGCAGACCCTCATTATTGTACCGCTCTCCAGGACCCTCCACCATGCTTCACTGCTGCCTGCAGACCCTCATTATTGTACCGCTCTCCAGGACCCTCCACCATCTTCACTGCTGCCTGCAGACCCTCATTATTGTACCGCTCTCCAGGACCCTCCACCATGCTTCACTGCTACCTGCAGACCTTCATTATTGTACTTACATTGTTACATAGTTTGTATGGTTGAAAAAAGACACATGTCCATCAAGTTCAACCAAGGGATGGGAAAGGACCCTCCACCATGCTTCACTACTGCCTGCAGACCCTCATTATTGTATCTGCAATTGTACCTAGAAGAATTGATGCTGTACTAAAGGCAAAGGGCGGTCACACACAATATTGATGTGATTTTAGATTTATCTTCTGTTCATTCACTTTGTATTTTATTACATTTTAATAGGTTTTTTTAACACTTCGATTATGAAAACATTCTCACTTACAGCAGTATCCCACAACTGCCTGAAACTTTTGCACATTATTGTGTGTGTGTGTGTGTGTGTGTATATATATTTATTTTACAGGCAGGTCTCTGATTTCCCAGGAGGTTGGAGGAAGTGATTAGTTTGGGGGTAATTGACGAATTCCTGCTCCCTGCGGTGACATCATCACGTCAGATCTTCTATATCTAGGGGGCTGCAGTCGCTGCAGACACCACCAGGGGGCAGCACCACATATTGTCTTCTCCAGTCACATAGCGTAATCCTGGAGAGGGAGCGCTGAGTCCAGGAGACGTTTGTGCTGGAGTGAATACTCCGGTCCTATCCATCCCGAAATAATACAGGGTGCACCCCCAGCCCAAGATAATACATGAGGGTGTTCCACCGAATCCCCAGTAACTTAGAGGCATGTAATTGGTGGTATTAGCGCCCCAGTATGTTGTACCTCCCAGATCCTCCTGTACCCCTCAAAATAACATCACAGCAGTAAGTGAGGGGAACCATGTGCCCCCCTAAACTATTATATCCATTGTGCTTCTGATGACAAACCCTAGTAAATAAAGAGGGAACCCTAAAGTCCTGTATGGACACAACATTATAGATGGTACCCCAAGATTGTACTCCAAACCCCCGATCATCAGCTGCATCCAACTAAACCCCTAAAACTTCACTAGTGGTACATGACTGTGATGTAACTCCAAATACTGAGCAGCACCCCCAAATACTGACGTCACCTGTGAGTCATACACTGTAGTGTCACTGTATGGAGGAGGGGGCGGCCAGGGTCGTGGCGTTGCTGTATGTTGGGGGCGGCCGGGGTCGTGGCGTTGCTGTGTGGAGGGGGTGGCCGGGGTCTTGGCGTTGCTGTATGGAGGGGGTGGCCGGGGTCGTGGCGTTGCTGTATGGAGGAGGAGGGGGCGGCCGGGGTCGTGGCGTCGCTCTATGTTGGAGGGGGCGGCCGGGGTCGTGGCGTCGCTGTATGTTGGAGGGGGGGGTCGTGGCGTTGCTGTATGTTGGAGGGGGCGGCCGGGGTCGTGGCGTTGCTGTATGTTGGGGGCGGCCGGGGTCGTGGCGTCGCTGTATGGAGGAGGAGGGGGCGGCCGGAGTCGTGGCGTCGCTGTATGGAGGAGGGGGCGGCCGGGGTCGTGGCGTTGCTGTATGGAGGAGGAGGGGGCGGCCGGGGTCGTGGCGTTGCTGTATGGAGGAGGAGGGGGCGGCCGGGGTCGTGGCGTTGCTGTATGGAGGAGGAGGGGGCGGCCGGGGTCGTGGCATTGCTGTATATAGGAGGAGGGGCGGCCGTTGTCGTGGCGTTGCTGCATGGAGGAGGAGGGAGCGGCCGTTGTCGTGGCGTTGCTGCATGGAGGAGGAGGGGGCGGCCGGGGTCGTGGCGTCGCTGTATGTTGGAGGGGGCGGCCGGGGTTGTGGCGTCTCTGTATGGAGGAGGGGGTGGCCGGGGTCGTGGCGTTGCTGTATGGAGGAGGAGGGGGTGGCCGGGGTTGTGGCGTCTCTGTATGGAGGAGGAGGGGTGGCCGGGGTCGTGGCGTTGCTGTATGGAGGAGGGGGCGGCCGGGGTCGTGGCGTTGCTGTATGGAGGAGGAGGGGGTGGCCGGGGTCGTGGCGTCGCTGTATGTTGGAGGGGGCGGCCGGGGTCGTGGCGTCTCTGTATGGAGGAGGAGGGGTGGCCGGGGTCGTGGTGTCGCTGTATGGAGGAGGGGGCGGCCGGGGTCGTGGCGTTGCTGTATGGAGGAGGAGGGGGCGGCCGGGGTCGTGGCGTCGCTGTATGTTGGAGGGGGCGGCCGGGGTCGTTGCGTCGCTGTATGTTGGAGGGGGCGGCCGGGGTCGTGGCGTCGCTGTATGTTGGAGGGGGCGGCCGGGGTCGTGGCGTCGCTGTATGTTGGAGGGGGCGGCCGGGGTCGTGGCGTCGCTGTATGGAGGAGGGGGCGGCCGGGGTCGTGGCGTCGCTGTATGTTGGAGGGGGTGGCCGGGGTCGTGGCGTCGTCGTATGGAGGAGGGGCGGCCGGGGTCGTGGCGTCGCTGTATGGAGGAGGGGGCGGCCGGGGTCGTGGCGTCACTGTATGGAGCAGGGGGTGGCCGGGGTCGTGGCGTCGCTGTATGGAGGAGGGGGCGGCCGGGGTCGTGGCGTCACTGTATGTTGGAGGGGGCGGCCGGGGTCGTGGCGTCGCTGTATGTTGGAGGGGGCGGCCGGGGTCGTGGCGTCGCTGTATGTTGGAGGGGGCGGCCGGGGTCGTGGCGTCACTGTATGTTGGAGGGGGCGGCCGGGGTCGTGGCGTCGCTGTATGGAGGAGGGGGTGGCCGGGGTCGTGGCGTCGCTGTATGGAGGAGGGGGCGGCCGGGGTCGTAGTCTCTCGTTTCTTTAGTGGTAAGTAATCTCTGATGATGATGGGGGTGATTGTTTCTCACATATTTAATCATTCTTTGCTGTCTGGAGATGATGATGGGGGTGATGCCTTGTTAGTATTGATTACATGATGTCACACTTTTGGGGTGCGTGTAGCTGGACCCTCCTGTTGTGCCCCTCCCCCACTGACCGCACGTTTCGTCTTGCTCCTCAGGACCTGACGCTGAAGCTGTCCCTCATCAGAACCATCTCCATGATCGGTCTGGCGATCTGCGGCAGCGCTCAGGCCGGATTCTTCCACTTCAGCCGCAAGTCGGAGCTGATTTCCCAGCTGGTGGTGAGTATGAGACGCAGCATATTGTTGAGGAGCGTGCGCGCGCCTGGATGTATAAGACGTGTCCCTCGTGTCTCACCAGGAGTTCCTGAAGCTGGAGCCCGTGGACAGCCTGAAGTCTGCGCTGCGTCACCGCGCCCTCGCTGCCGCCTCCTACCTGGTGTATCCTGACTACAGCTGCCGCAAATTCGCAGTAACCGGTCTAGTCTTAAGATAATTGGAGTTGTAATCCCGGCTGCTGTCACACGAGCGTAATATTGGCCTGACTGTCTAATGACTCGAGCTAACAGCGGTGTAGGTGGAGCTCCGCTAAGTTGTTGGGCATGTCTGTCACAAGCTTGCTGACGGTTTCCATTAACAGCCGGCAGTATCTCGTCGCTGTAGATCTTCCCTGATGTTTAAAGGTGAAGCTTCGTGTCCATGTGACCCTGTTGGGGTTGTATATAGAGGAGTAGGTTTTCCCTGCGGCTTCCAGTGCTGGATCATTGCGGGGCCCCGGTGACTCCGGGGTGATTGGCCCCTCGGTCTGTAGATGGCGGGTGTTGAGCAGCACCAGGAGGGTGAGATGTTCCCCAGTTTTGTCCTTAATGTTCGTTCAGTAAAGTGGAGCCTCCTCTGAATGATGCGCAGAGGGCGGAGCTTATTAACACGGCTCTCTCCAGCGTCTTCCCGCTCCCGCCTGTCTCCACCGGGAATGTAGGAGAACTGCACAAGGAGGTAAGATCCTGGTCCTGGAGGCGTCTCCTGAGGGGGAGGGGATTGTCATGTGACCTGAAACTTGTAGGTAAGTAACTGAAGGGGGTGGAGTCTGACACCTCTGTGCTGCTGTGGGAAAATCTGTGTCGTAGAGAGAAGAGCCCCGAGCTGCTGCAATGTAAGAACCTCCCGACTGTAACCGAGACTGTGGGGGAGCAGCTCATACACCCGCTGGGAGGGGGGAGATGTCACTTGTCTGTCGTGTGATTCTCTGTTATCAGGCGGTGAGCTATATTGTTCTCGGTTGTGGACAGTCCTGGGGGGAGGGGTGTAGCTGCCCCCCCCCCCCCTATATCCAGCACTGACGCATCTTACTATCAATACTTTCTGCTAATGGGGGAAGGAGCAGGAATTGGATGCTTTTAGTGAGTCGGTGGTCCCCTGAGGGCAGGGGGTGTGCATGGCGGGGGGGGGGTGTGTGCATGGCGCGGGGGTCGTGCATGGCGGGGGGGGGGTGTGTGCATGGTGCGGGGGGACGTGCATGGCGTGGGGGGACGCATGGCGCGGGGGGGCGTGCATGGCGCGGGGGGGCGTGCATGGTGCGGGGGGGCGTGCATGGCGGGGGGGCGTGCATGGCGGGGGGCGTGCATGGCAGGAGGACCTGTCCCGGGCTCAGTACATGTCGCTCTGTCTCTTCGCAGACTCTCTATCGTGACACAATGGCGGCTCTGAAGGACCTGCTGAAGGGTCTGCTCTTCTGGAACATCACCCCCCGGGGACTGGAGGAAATATTCCAGGTAGGTGTAGATGGAGGGGCGCACAGGGTTTTGGGGTGTGGAGAATTTCTCATAGTGTCTGTACTTTGCAGATCCTGAATCCGTGGATCCGATCCAGCAAGGAGCATGAGCGGGAGCGGGCGCTGGACGTGAGCAGCAGCCTCCTGGACTTCTACCATCACAAGCTGAATGTCAATGTGAGGAGCCGCATCACCGTCCACAACCTGCGGGGGACCGTTCATCGTACCGGGCTGATATCTGCCTCCAGTGCAGGGCGCGCCCGCGAGGTCACAGACCGTGTTACGTAGAGTCCCCAGCAGCACAGAGTATTACAGGAGAGGCGTGCACTGATCTGGTGGGAGATCAGACTGAGAGTTACACAGAGGAAGTAGCAGAGTCCCCAGCAGCACAGAGCATTTCAGAACAGAAGTGCTGATTTTGTTGAGGCCGCACACACTCGTCCGCGTTTTCCACGCATTGCCCGGAGCCCGGACCGTAATAAAATAGGACATGTTGTTTTACGGATGGCGGTCCGGGCTCCTTGAAATGAATGCGCGTCTTGTGTGTGACCGGTCTGTGATCGTGGACGGCCTGCGGGTGACGCTGTTCGTGCCGTAATCGCGGACCGTAGACCTCGCTGCGCTCGTGTGCCTGAGGCCTCTGTGGCGGTGAAGATGATGGGCGCTGCTGTGTAATAGCCCCCTGATTATCCGCTCCCGTGTTGTGGGGGCTTCGTTGCCGGCTCTTCCTCTCCTGCTCGATATTCGCCCTGTTCGCGGTGATGATGATGGGTGAAGGGCTAGAGCGTCACTTTGATTGTGGAGGTGGATGATTGGGGTTGTAGTCTCTGATCGCATGTTTCTCCTTTGCTCACAGTGTGTCGTGTCCTTCCATAACCTGGGGGTTGTGATCGGTAGGTTGTCCCCCCGCTGCTCGGACTCTCTGGCCTCCATACGGCAGCACACGCTGGACTGTATATACCACCTGCTGTACATTCAGCTGCGATACGAAGGTAAGACGGCGGCAGCATCACCGGCTCTGCTCATCTGATCTCACACCAGACCCCCATCATTCACTCTCATCTCACACCGGACCCCCATCATTCACTCTCCTCTCACACCGGACCCCCATCATTCACTCTCATCATCTGATCTCACACCAGACCCCCATCATTCACTCTCATCATCTCATCTCACACCAGACCCCCATCATTCACTCATCATCTCATCTCACACCGGACCCCCATCATTCACTCTCATCATCTCATCTCACACCAGACCCCCATCATTCACTCATCATCTCATCTCACACCGGACCCCCATCATTCACTCTCATCATCTCATCTCACACCAGACCCCCATCATTCACTCTCATCATCTCATCTTACACCGGACCCCCATCATTCACTCTCATCATCTCATCTCACACCGGACCCCCATCATTCACTCATCATCTCATCTCACACCAGACCCCCATCATTCACTCTCATCATCTCATCTCACACCAGACCCCCATCATTCATTCTCATCATCTCATCTCACACCGGACCCCCATCATTCACTCTCATCATCTCATCTCACACCAGACCCCCATCATTCACTCTCATCATCTGATCTCACACCCGACCCCCATCATTCACTCTCATCATCTCATCTCACACCGGACCCCCATCATTCACTCATCATCTGATCTCACACTGGACCCCCATCATTCACTCTCATCATCTCATCTCACACCGGACCCCCATCATTCACTCATCATCTGATCTCACACCGGACCCCCATCATTCACTCATCATCTGATCTCACACTGGACCCCCATCATTCACTCTCATCATCTCATCTCACACCGGACCCCCATCATTCACTCATCATCTGATCTCACACCGGACCCCCATCATTCACTCTCATCATCTGATCTCACACCAGACCCCCATCATTCATTCTCATCATCTGATCTCACACCGGACCCCCATCATTCACTCATCATCTGATCTCACACCAGACCCCCATCATTCACTCTCATCATCTCATCTCACACCGGACCCCCATCATTCATTCTCATCATCTCATCTCACACCAGACCCCCATCATTCACTCTCATCATCTCATCTCACACCGGACCCCCATCATTCATTCTCATCATCTCATCTCACACCGGACCCCCATCATTCACTCATCATCTGATCTCACACCGGACCCCATCATTCACTCTCATCATCTGATCTCACACCGGACCCCCATCATTCACTCATCATCTGATCTCACACTGGACCCCCATCATTCACTCTCATCATCTGATCTCACACCCGACCCCCATCATTCACTCTCATCATCTCATCTTACACCGGACCCCCATCATTCACTCATCATCTCATCTCACACCGGACCCCCATCATTCACTCTCATCATCTCATCTCACACCAGACCCCCATCATTCACTCTCATCATCTCATCTTACACCGGACCCCCATCATTCACTCATCATCTGATCTCACACCCGACCCCCATCATTCACTCTCATCATCTGATCTCACACCAGACCCCCATCATTCACTCTCATCATCTGATCTCACACCGGACCCCCATCATTCACTCATCATCTGATCTCACACTGGACCCCCATCATTCACTCTCATCATCTGATCTCACACCGGACCCCCATCATTCACTCATCATCTGATCTCACACTGGACCCCCATCATTCACTCTCATCATCTGATCTCACACTGGACCCCCATCATTCACTCTCATCATCTGATCTCACACCAGACCCCCATCATTCACTCATCATCTCACACCGGACCCCCATCATTCACTCTCATCATCTGATCTCACACCAGACCCCCATCATTCACTCATCATCTCACACCAGACCCCCATCATTCACTCATCATCTCGTCAGACTCCGGAGACCACAACCCGGACATCTCAGACTTCAGCAGGACTGACAACCATCTGATGTATATGTGGATGTCCCAACTCTCCCCCAAATGTCGGGGGGGCAACACGGCCAAAGATGTCTGGCAGCGTCTTGTTCATCCCCCCATTGAGAACATGTTCCCGGCATGTGCAGGGGGCACCGGCCGCCGGCCTCCGTATCTACTGTTTTTCGCCGCTTTCAGTCTTTGTTCAGATGACCCATTTTTGGATGAGAATCCATGGCGGAAATTCAAAGCCGACCCTCCGATTTCTGCCGTGGATTTTCAGGTCTGCGCCGTTTAATGCGACTGATCTGCACGTGGCGCCTGACACGGATTTTGCATGAAATACACGCCAGGTAGTGACACATCACCCCTATGAACAGTCGGCGGTTTCCCATTTAAATCAATGTCGCGCTCTGTGTAAGCGGTTTTTATGCGTATTTCAGCAAGGAATGCGCGTGGATTCCGTGCAAGATTTTTTCCCTGAGAATCTGCTGTGAGACTGTGGTATGAGGCTGTTTTTAGACTGCGTCTGAGCCTTCCGTCGGCGCTGTGCGTCCCACTTAGGCTCCGGTATTCCTTTACTGTATACCGCTGTGTGGTCGACTCCACTTTTCTATACAGTAAAAAAAAAAGTATACCGGCCAAAAGAGCACTCGATTCCTCATAGTGCTCACATAGTAGTGCCTACGATTCCACATAGTGCTCACATAATAGTGCCTACGATTCCACATAGTGCTCACATAATAGTGCCTACGATTCCTCATAGTGCTCACATAGTAGTGCCTACGATTCCACATAGTGCTCACATAATAGTGCCTACGATTCCTCATAGTGCTCACATAGTAGTGCCTACGATTCCTCATAGTGCTCACATAGTAGTGCCTACGATTCCTCATAGTGCTCACATAGTAGTGCCTACGATTCCACATAGCGCTCACATAATAGTGCCTACGATTCCTCATAGTGCTCACATAATAGTGCCTACGATTCCTCATAGTGCTCACATAATAGTGCCTACGATTCCTCATAGTGCTCACATAGTAGTGCCTACGATTCCTCATAGTGCTCACATAGTAGTGCCTACGATTCCTCATAGTGCTCACATAATAGTGCCTACGATTCCTCATAGTGCTCACATAATAGTGCCTACGATTCCTCATAGTGCTCACATAATAGTGCCTACGATTCCTCATAGTGCTCACATAGTAGTGCCTACGATTCCTCATAGTGCTCACATAGTAGTGCCTACGATTCCTCATAGTGCTCACATAGTAGTGCCTACGATTCCTCATAGTGCTCACATAGTAGTGCCTACGATTCCTCATAGTGCTCACATAGTAGTGCCTACGATTCCACATAGTGCTCACATAATAGTGCCTACGATTCCTCATAGCGCTCACATAGTAGTGCCTACGATTCCACATAGCGCTCACATAGTAGTGCCTACGATTCCTCATAGTGCTCACATAGTAGTGCCTACGATTCCACATAGCGCTCACATAATAGTGCCTACGATTCCTCATAGTGCTCACATAGTAGTGCCTACGATTCCACATAGCGCTCACATAATAGTGCCTACGATTCCTCATAGTGCTCACATAGTAGTGCCTACGATTCCACATAGCGCTCACATAGTAGTGCCTACGATTCCTCATAGTGCTCACATAGTAGTGCCTACGATTCCTCATAGTGCTCACATAGTAGTGCCTACGATTCCTCATAGTGCGCACATAATAGTGCCTACGATTCCTCATAGTGCTCACATAATAGTGCCTACGATTCCTCATAGTGCTCACATAATAGTGCCTACGATTCCACATAGTGCTCACATAATAGTGCCTACGATTCCTCATAGTGCTCACATAGTAGTGCCTACGATTCCTCATAGTGCTCACATAATAGTGCCTACGATTCCTCATAGTGCTCACATAATAGTGCCTACGATTCCTCATAGTGCTCACATAGTAGTGCCTACGATTCCTCATAGCGCTCACATAGTAGTGCCTACGATTCCACATAGTGCTCACATAATAGTGCCTACGATTCCTCATAGTGCTCACATAATAGTGCCTATGATTCCACATAGCGCTCACATAGTAGTGCCTACGATTCCACATAGTGCTCACATAGTAGTGCCTACGATTCCTCATAGTGCTCACATAATAGTGCCTACGATTCCTCATAGTGCTCACATAGTAGTGCCTACGATTCCTCATAGCGCTCACATAGTAGTGCCTACGATTCCACATAGTGCTCACATAATAGTGCCTACGATTCCTCATAGCGCTCACATAGTAGTGCCTACGATTCCACATAGCGCTCACATAATAGTGCCTACGATTCCTCATAGTGCTCACATAATAGTGCCTACGATTCCTCATAGCGCTCACATAGTAGTGCCTACGATTCCTCATAGCGCTCACATAGTAGTGCCTACGATTCCACATAGTGCTCACATAATAGTGCCTACGATTCCACATAGTGCTCACATAGTAGTGCCTACGATTCCACATAGCGCTCACATAGTAGTGCCTACGATTCCTCATAGCGCTCACATAGTAGTGCCTACGATTCCTCATAGTGCTCAGATAATAGTGCCTACGATTCCACATAGTGTTCACATAACAGTGCCTACGATTCCACATAGCGCTCACATAGTAGTGCCTACGATTCCTCATAGTGCTCACATAGTGCCTACAATTCCACATAGCGCTCACATAATAGTGCCTACAATTCCACATAGTGCTCACATAGTAGTGCCTACGATTCCACATAGCGCTCACATAGTAGTGCCTACAATTCCTTATAATGCTGACATAGTAGTGCCTACAATTCCACATAGTGCTCACATAATAGTGCCTACAATTCCACATAGTGCTCACATAGTAGTGCCTACGATTCCTCATAGTGCTCACATAGCATTGCCTACGATTCCTCATAGTGCTCACATAGTAGTGCCTACGATTCCACATAGCGCTCACATAATAGTGCCTGCAATTCCACATAGTGCTCACATAGTAGTGCCTACTATTCCTAATAGTGCTTACATGGTAGTGTCTACGATTCCTCATAGTGCTCACATAATAGTGCCTACGATTCCTCATAGTGCTCACATAATAGTGCCTACGATTCCACATAGTGCTCACATGGTAGTGCCTACAATTCCACATAGTGCTCACATGGTAGTGTCTACGATTCCACATAGCGCTCACATAATAGTGCCTACGATTCCACATAGTGCTCACATAGCATTGCCTACGATTCCTCAGAGTGCTCACATAGTAGTGCCTACGATTCCACATAGCGCTCACATAATAGTGCCTGCAATTCCACATAGTGCTCACATAGTAGTGCCTACGATTCCTAATAGTGCTCACATGGTATTGTCTACGATTCCTCATAGTGCTCACATAGTAGTGCCTACGATTCCTCATAGTGCTCACATAGTGCCTACAATTCCACATAGCGCTCACATAATAGTGCCTACAATTCCACATAGCGCTCACATAGTAGTGCCTACAATTCCTTATAATGCTGACATAGTAGTGCCTACGATTCCACATAGTGCTCACATAGTAGTGCCTACGATTCCACATAGTGCTCACATAGTAGTGCCTACGATTCCTCATAGTGCTCACATAGCATTGCCTACGATTCCTCATAGTGCTCACATAGTAGTGCCTACGATTCCACATAGCGCTCACATAATAGTGCCTGCAATTCCACATAGCGCTCACATAGTAGTGCCTACGATTCCTAAAGTGCTCACATGGTAGTGTCTACAATTCCTCATAGTTCTCACATAATAGTGCCTACGATTCCTCATAGTGCTCACATAATAGTGCTTACAATTCCACATAGTGCTCACATAGTAGTGCCTACGATTCCTCATAGTGCTCACATAGCATTGCCTACGATTCCTCATAGTGCTCACATAGTAGTGCCTACGATTCCACATAGCGCTCACATAATAGTGCCTGCGATTCCACATAGTGCTCACATAGTACTGCCTACGATTCCTAATAGTGCTCACATGGTAGTGTCTACAATTCCTCATAGTGCTCACATAATAGTGCCTTCGATTCCACATAGTGCTCACATGGTAGTGTCTACGATTCCACATAGTGCTCACATGGTAGTGTCTACGATTCCACATAGTGCTCACATGGTAGTGTCTACGATTCCTCATAGCGCTCACATGGTAGTGCCTACGATTCCACATAGCGCTCACATAGTAGTGCCTACGATTCCACATAGTGCTCACATAGTAGTGCCTACGATTCCACATAGTGCTCACATAGTAGTGCCTACGATTCCACATAGCGCTCACATAGTAGTGCCTACGATTCCACATAGCGCTCACATAGTAGTGCCTACGATTCCACATAGCGCTCACGTAGTAGTGCCTACGATTCCACATAGAGCTCACATAGTAGTGTCTACGATTCCACATAGTGCTCACATAGTAGTGTCTACGATTCCTCATAGCGCTCACATAGTAGTGCCTACGATTCCTCATAGCGCTCACATAGTAGTGCCTACGATTCCACATAGCGCTCACATAGTAGTGCCTACGATTCCTTATAGTGCTCACATAATAGTGCCTACAATTCCACCTGGCACTCACATAATAGTGCCTACAATTCCACATAGCGCTCACATAGTAGTGCCTACAATTCCTTATAATGCTGACATAGTAGTGCCTACGATTCCACATAGCGCTCACATAGTAGTGCCTACGATTCCTCATAGTGCTCACATGGTAATGCCTACTGTTCCACATAGTGCTCACATAGTAGTGCCTACGATTCCTCATAGTGCTCACATAATAGCGCCTACGATTCCTCATAGTGCTCACATAATAGTGCCTACAATTCCACATAGTGCTCACATAATAGTGCCTACAATTCCACATAGTGCTCACATAGTAGTAGCTACGATTCCACATAGCGCTCACATAGTAGTGGCTACAATTCCTTATAATGCTGACATAGTAGTGCCTACAATTCCACATAGTGCTCACATAATAGTGCCTACAATTCCACATAGTGCTCACATAGTAGTGCCTACGATTCCTCATAGTGCTCACATAGCATTGCCTACGATTCCTCATAGTGCTCACATAGTAGTGCCTACGATTCCACATAGCGCTCACATAATAGTGCCTGCAATTCCACATAGTGCTCACATAGTAGTGCCTACGATTCCTAATAGTGCTCAGATGGTAGTGTCTACGATTCCTCATAGTGCTCACATAATAGTGCCTACGATTCCTCATAGTGCTCACATAATAGTGCCTACGATTCCACATAGTGCTCACATAGTAGTGCCTACGATTCCACATAGTGCTCACATGGTAGTGTCTACGATTCCTCACAGTGCTCACATGGTAGTGTCTACGATTCCTCATAGTGCTCACATAGTAGTGCCTACGATTCCACATAGCGCTCACATAGTAGTGCCTACGATTCCACATAGAGCTCACATAGTAGTGTCTACGATTCCACATAGTGCTCACATAGTAGTGTCTACGATTCCTCATAGCGCTCACATAGTAGTGCCTACGATTCCTCATAGCGCTCACATAGTAGTGCCTACGATTCCACATAGCGCTCACATAGTAGTGCCTACGATTCCACATAGTGCTCACATAGTAGTGCCTACGATTCCACATAGTGCTCACATAGTAGTGCCTACGATTCCACATAATGCTGACATAGTGCCTACGATTCCTCATAGCGCTCACATAGTAGTGCCTATGATTCCACATAGTGCTGACATAGTGCCTACGATTCCACATAGCGCTCACATAGTAGTGCCTACGATTCCACATAGCGCTCACGTAGTAGTGCCTACGATTCCACATAGCGCTCACACAGTAGTGCCTACGATTCCACATAGTGCGGACATAGTGCGTACGATTTCACATAGTGCTCACATAGTAGTTCCTACGATTCCACATAGTGCTCACATAGTAGTACCTACGATTCCACATAGCGCTCACATAGTAGTACCTACGATTCCACATAGCGCTCACATAGTAGTGCCTACGATTCCACATAGCGCTCACATAGTAGTACCTACGATTCCACATAGTGCTCACATAGTAGTACCTACGATTCCACATAGTGCTCACATAGTAGTGCCTACGATTCCACATAGCGCTCACATAGTAGTGCCTACGATTCCACATAGTGCTGACATAGTAGTCCCTACGATTCCTCATAGCGCTCACATAGTAGTGCCTACGATTCCACATAGTGCTGACATAGTGCCTACGATTCCTCATAGCGCTCACATAGTAGTGCCTACGATTCCACATAGCGCTCACATAGTAGTGCCTACGATTCCACATAGTGCTCACATAGTAGTGCCTACGATTCCTCATAGTGCTCACATGGTAGTGCCTACGATTCCACATAGTGCTCACATAGTAGTGCCTACGATTCCTCATGGTTCTCACATAGTGCCTACGATTCCTCATAGTGCTCACATGGTAGTGCCTACGATTCCACATAGCGCTCACATGGTAGTGCCTACGATTCCACATAGTTCTCACATAGTAGTGCCTACGATTCCACATAGTGCTCACATAGTAGTGCCTACGATTCCACATAGCGCTCACATAGTAGTGCCTACGATTTCACATAGCGCTCACATAGCATTGCCTACGATTCCTCATAGTGCTCGCATAGTAGTGCCTACGATTCCACATAGCGCTCACATAGTAGTGCCTACGATTCCTCATAGCGCTCACATAGTAGTGCCTACGATTCCACATAGCGCTCACATAGTAGTGCCTACGATTCCACAAAGCGCTCACATAGTAGTGCCTACGATTCCACATAGTGCTCACATAGTAGTGCCTACGATTCCACATAATGCTGACATAGTAGTGCCTACGATTCCACATAGCGCTCACATAGTAGTGCCTACGATTCCACATAGCGCTCACGTAGTAGTGCCTACGATTCCACATAGCGCTCACACAGTAGTGCCTACGATTCCACATAGTGCGGACATAGTGCGTACGATTAAACATAGTGCTCACATAGTAGTTCCTACGATTCCACATAGTGCTCACATAGTAGTACCTACGATTCCACATAGCGCTCACATAGTAGTGCCTACGATTCCACATAGCGCTCACACAGTAGTGCCTACGATTCCACATAGCGCTCACATAGTAGTGCCTACGATTCCACATAGTGCTCACATAGTAGTGCCTACGATTCCACATAGTGCTCACATAGTAGTGCCTACGATTCCACATAGCGCTCACACAGTAGTGCCTACGATTCCACATAGCGCTCACATAGTAGTGCCTACGATTCCACATAGCGCTCACATAGTAGTGCCTACGATTACTCATAGTGCTCACATGGTAGTGCCTATGATTCCACATAGTGCTCACATGGTAGTGCCTACGATTCCTCATGGTGCTCACATAGTGCCTACGATTCCTCATGGTGCTCACATAGTGCCTACGATTCCTCATAGTGCTCACATGGTAGTGCCTACGATTCCACATAGCGCTCACATAGTAGTGCCTACGATTCCACATAGTGCTCACATAGTAGTGCCTACGATTCCACATGGCGCTCACATAGTAGTGCCTACGATTCCACATAGCGCTCACATAGTAGTGCCTACGATTCCACATAGCGCTCACATAGTAGTGCCTACGATTCCACATAGCGCTCACATAGTAGTGCCTACGATTCCACATAGCGCTCACATAGTAGTGCCTACGATTCCACATAGTGCTCACATAGTAGTGCCTACGATTCCACAGTGCTCACATAGTAGTGCCTATGATTCCACATAGCGCTCACATAGTAGTGCCTACGATTCAACATAGCGCTGACATAGTAGTGCCTACGATTCCTCATAGCGCTCACATAGTAGTGTCTACGATTCCACATAGTGCTCACATAGTAGTGCCTACGATTCCACATAGTGCTCACATAGTAGTGCCTACGATTCCACATAGTGCTCACATAGTAGTGCCTACGATTCCACATAGCGCTCACATAGTAGTGCCTACGATTCCATATAGTGCTCACATAGTAGTGCCTACGATTCCACATAGCGCTCACATAGTAGTGCCTACGATTCCACATAGTGCTCACATAGTAATGCCTACGATTCCACATAGCGCTCACATAGTAGTGCCTACGATTCCATATAGTGCTCACAATACCCCTCATCACAGATCAGACCCTCACTGACTCTGACCGTGTTGCTGCCCCCTGCTGACCATATGTAAGTACTCTTGAAATCTTGCACTGTCCTGCCTGTCTCACCCTGTCAGGCTTTCTGCGAGCCGCTGGTGACTAGTTCTTCTGTGCTTCCTCCTCGTCTTATATTCATTATGGTCTCCTCCGTTGACAATCTTGTATAATTTGGTCATTTTTTCTTCTCGGAATTTCAGGTTTTGCGCCGGATCACAAAGACGAACAAGTGGAGAAACTGCAGACGCTAAGGCAAGGCCTCCTGAATCCAGACTCCAATGTCTTGTTCAAAACTTGCTTTGATATTGCCATGGTAAGTGTCTGCAGAACGAATCCTTCTCCCAGTGCTGGAGCTATAGGAGTGCAGGGGTTAGAGTGGCACCTGGGCCCCAGGGTCTGAGGGCCACACTGCCATGTTAGGAGACATAATGGTTGCAGGATTTTACATCGGAGCATGGAGCCTCAAATGACACCGTTGCCTCTCCATAACGGACCAGTGACCCATCCGCTACAGAGCATATTCAGTTACACTGCTCATTTAAGACTCCGGAGGGAAGGAATCATCAGAGAATGACATTATTAAAATCAGGTTCTTTTTATAAATGAAATGTGTGGCCTCTAGAGAAAACACAATAGGCTGACATTTCCTGTATTCTGCAGCTCCCTATGTAGCAGTGCTGTGTAGCAGTGAATAGGATGAGCAGAGGCATCTGCTGACCCCTCCCTCTAATAATGATGAGATGACTCTGCTAACCCCGCCCTCCAATGATAATTAGAAATATCATTATCATTGGAGGGTGGGGTCTGCAGAGTCATCTCATTATCATTGGAGGGTGGGGTCTGCAGAGTCATCTCATCATTGGAGGGTGGGGTGTGCAGAGTCATCTCATTATCATTGGAGGGTTGGGTCTGCAGAGTCATCTCATTATCATTGGAGGGTGGGGTCTGTAGAGTCCTCTCATTGGAGGGTGGGGTCTGCAGAGTCATCTCATCATTGGAGGGTGGGGTCTGTAGAGTCCTCTCATTGGAGGGTGGGGTCTGCAGTTATCTCATTATCATTGGAGGGCCAGGATTTTATTAAAGTTGACAACTCTGTTGTATTGCTGCTTGATGAGGCAGGATAGAAATACTGTACACACAGATTACACAGGAAGTGTGCCCCCAATATGTCTGCCCTTATACAGAGAAGTGTGTGCCCCAATATGGTCTCCCCAGGGAAGGTTTATATGACCTTTATACTAACCTCGTGATTCGACTTCTGCAGACTTGTGTCTCATGATGACGGGACGTTCCCTGTAGGATCAGTAGTAGCCGGTGCAGTGGCGGAGCGGCTCTGATGGGGCGGTTACTGTATATGTAATAATGGAGCTCCTTGCGCCGTGTAAGTGATGGGTTACCAGGATGTACGTGTCTCCTCAGATCATCGGGAAGCGGCTTCCCCCCGAGCAGCTCACCAGCCTCCTCTTCATCACTTTTGAAGGGCTCTCCGATCCTGATGCGAACTGCTCCAGAGCGGCCACGGTCATGATAAATTCCCTGCTCAAGGACCGAGGAACGATCTTACTGTCCAAGGTAGGATCGTGCTCAGCTGCTGGTTACTCTTTCGTCGTCAAGTTTAACTCCGCCCAACATGTAGGGTTCCGCTTTCATTTTCCCCGCTATTCCCTGTGCCGCCATTTCATTGTGATCTGGGGTGATGCACTCGATCTGATTTCCATACACAACAAAAATGTCAGTGCTGCGCTGAGAGGGCTCCCGCCTGGCATTGTGCTCTCCAGGCACATGTTACTGGCTGATGCTTTCTATGCACTTGTCTCCTCCCAAGGTCCCAGAGATAATTGATCGCGTTCATGAGCAGCTGGAGGAGACCCCGGAAGAGCATGTAAGGAAGGCGGCTGTACAGACGCTGTATATTCTGGCCACACAACATGTGGAAGCTGTGGTCTCCAGCTTACTGTGCAGCCCTATGCCGTATGACAGGTAATGGCCGCTTTATGATAAACCCAATATCCTCGAACGCCCCCTCCCCTAACAAATGCCCCTAAAATAATAATCATAATATGCACATATTCACTAAACACAATCCGAGCGCTCGTAAGGTGTCCTCTCATACCACCTAACCCCGCCCCCTGTCCTCTTATACCCCCTAACCCCGCCCCCTGTCCTCTCATACCACCTAACCCCGCCCCCTGTCCTCTCATACCACCTAACCCCGCCCCCTGTCCTCTCAGACCACCTAACCCCGCCCTCTGTCCTCTTATACCACCTAACCCCGCCCCCTGTCCTCTCATACCACCTAACCCTGCCCTCTGTCCTCTCATACCACCTAACCCCGCCCCCTGTCCTCAGGCCACCTGACCCCGCCCTCTGTCCTCTCATACCACCTAACCCCGCCCCCTGTCCTCTCATACCACCTAACCCCGCCCCCTGTCCTCTCATACCACCTAACCCCGCCCCCTGTCCTCTCATACCACCTAACCCCGCCCCCTGTCCTCTCATACCACCTAACCCCGCCACCTGTCCTCTCATACCACCTAATCCCGCCCCCTGTCCTCTTATACCCCCTAACCCCGCCCCCTGTCCTCTCATACCACCTAACCCCACCCCCTGTCCTCTCATACCACCTAACCCCACCCCCTGTCCTCTCATACCACCTAACCCCGCCCCCTGTCCTCTCACACCACCTAACCCCGCCCCCTGTCCTCTCACACCACCTAACCCCGCCCCCTGTCCTCTCACACCACCTAATCCCGCCCCCTGTCCTCTCATACCACCTAACCCCGCCCTCTGTCTTCTCATACCACCTAACCCCGCCCCCTGTCCTCTCATACCCCCTAACCCCGCCCCCTGTCCTCTCATACCACCTAACCCTGCCCTCTGTCCTCTCATACCACCTAACCCCGCCCCCTGTCCTCTCATACCACCTAACCCCGCCCCCTGTCCTCTCATACCACCTAACCCCGCCCTCTGTCCTCTCATACCACCTGACCCCGCCCCCTGTCCTCTCATACCACCTGACCCCGCCCCCTGTCCTCAGGCCACTGACCCAGCCCGCTGTCCTCTCAGGCCACCTGACCCCGCCCCCTGTCCTCTCATAACCCCGCCCCCTGTCCTCTCATAACCCCGCCCCCTGTCCTCTCATAACCCCGCCCCCTGTCCTCTCATAACCCCACCCCCTGTCCTCTCATACCACCTAACCCCGCCCCCTGTCCTCTCATACCACCTGACCCCGCCCCCTGTCCTCTCATACCACCTGACCCCGCCCCCTGTCCTCTCATACCACCTGACCCCGCCCCCTGTCCTCTCATACCACCTGACCCCGCCCCCTGTCCTCTCATACCACCTGACCCCGCCCCCTGTCCTCTCATACCACCTGACCCCGCCCGCTGTCCTCTCAGGCCACCTGACCCCGCCCCCTGTCCTCTCAGGCCACCTGACCCCGCCCCCTGTCCTCTCAGGCCACCTGACCCCGCCCCCTGTCCTCTCAGGCCACCTGACCCCGCCCCCTGTCCTCTCAGGCCACCTGACCCCGCCCCCTGTCCTCTCAGGCCACCTGACCCCGCCCCCTGTCCTCTCAGGCCACCTGACCCCGCCCCCTGTCCTCTCAGGCCACCTGACCCCTGTCCTCTCAGGCCACCTGACCCCTGTCCTCTCAGGCCACCTGACCCCTGTCCTCTCAGGCCACCTGACCGCTGGCCTCGCATACCACCTGACCCCTGGCCTCGCATACCACCTGACCCCCTCGCACCTGGCCTCGCATACCACCTGACCCCCGTCAGCCAACTATTCTTCCCTCTAGCTTTGTCTTTTTTACTACTACTACTACTCCCATTTTCCATCTCTTGGGTTGTAGTGAGACGTGCACCTTGTGGAGAGCGCTTTCCTCGGATCCTCCGCTCACCTCTCAGGTGCTGAATATTCTGATGGGGAAGATGACGGGTGATGTCCCCTATAAGGAGTGTAAGACGTCTCTGCTGAGCTCCACCGCCGGTCGTGTGGCCACCCTCTCACCTCTCACTGTAAGTAAACTGCTGACCTCACCCTGACCCCGTGTTGACCTCACCCTGACCCCACAACTGACCTCACCCTGACCCCACAACTGACCTCACTCTGACCCCACAACTGACCTCACCCTGACCCCACAACTGACCTCACCCCGACACCACAACTGACCTCACCCTGACCCCACAACTGACCTCACCCTGACCCCACAACTGACCTCACCCTGACCCCACAACTGACCTCACCCTGACCCGACAACTGACCTCACCCCGACACCACGCTGTGCTGGATTTGTCTAAAAACGTGAAGGTGAGCGCCGTGTTCCTCCGTGTTGGGGTGAATGCTGCGTTGCCCTCAGATTGGCGCACCTCTCCGGAGATTTCCCCAATATTTCCTCATGGAGTCGTGTTATGTGTTGAATCGAGGTGAAGTGTTGATGTTTTTTCAGAGGGTCAAAATGGCAGCGCTCGTCATGGGTTGCCGGGCGCTCTACAGGGGACTGGAGGTGCAAGATGAGGGTAATGCTGCACTACAGTACACTACACCTGTACAGATCAATTACAGCTTCCGCTGCTTAGTCTCCTACACAAGGACCTAATGCTGGGTGATAACCACCGATGGCCGCCATTACAGTGCACATAGCGGGGGTCACCCAGCTCTCCTCCTGTGCTTCCTGTGTCAGTCTCCACTGTCGCTCTGGCATTGTATTCCTTCTAGCTCAGGATGACCCGTGACTATGATATAACCTCAGAGACAATGCTGCGGGTCTATAATACACAGGTGGTTATAATTGTCTCCAGCCCCTCATGTTATTATTGATAGAAGTCTCCGGCAGTGTTGGGGGCAGGGGACGCATCGGTGGCGGTTTCTTACGGCGATCAGTCTTTCCATATAAAGTGTGCGCTTCCTGCCGGCCTCGCTGGCGCTCTCCTCTCTGGCCGTCCATCCTGAACAGGAGCTTCATTCCAGACACCGCAGCTGTAACACATCTTCATTTCCTCCGCGCCGGAGTCTGGAAATACGCTCTGCACTCCTCTCCCCAGCTAATCCCTGGCTATATATACCTCCCCGCCCGTCCAGGTGTTCCTCCCCTCCCCCGACACCTCCATTCTCTCCTCAGTAGTTCTGATGGTCGACCTGGCTTGTGCCGTCACCCACTACACCAGGCCCGATACCAGTCTGTGCCCCCTAAAGAAGCTCTGGGGAGCTCTGCTGGATTTTACCCCGCTCTCCTGTGGGACCCCCCACCCCATAGATGTGACGGTGCCTCGCACAGGTCTAATATACCGGTATAATATCTTCTCTGAAGTAAGAACTCGTCTAGTTGGACGCCTCCTTATTCTAGCACTGCGCTGTTTTCTTCTTGTATCAGCCAGCTCCTGGGCTCTTTCTCTTGTAGCAGAGTCCAAGAAGTCGCTAAAATAATGCCGTCTTTATTATCAACTATGGATGCATCACTTAGTCCCAGGGTCACCTGGGCTTCTTAGAATTGCTCAGTCCCTACACTCTCCTCCCTCTACTATGGCTCCTCCCCCTCCAGTGTGACTCGCCCCCTCCACTGTGACCCCACCCTCTCCACTCTATGATTTTCTCCTGTTTGGTGTAGCTCTATAGTGGAAGTGCGTACAGACGTCTATAAGAGATGTATTCCTCTCCATTGTGTTCCCTGCAGGGGTCCAGTGTCTCTCTTTATATTGTAGCTGCGTTGGGTGACATGTTGTTGTCCTGACTTGTAGCAACAATAATCCCATTCTCAAAAAGCTCCATGACCATCTTTATTTGGCCTGTAGCCCGAATCTCAGGACGGGTGTAGGTGGCTACATGGGGTTAGTGATCAGCTAAGAGGTGACATACAAATCCCCAGAACGCAAATCGCCAGAGCAAGCTGTGTGCAGACACTGACTGGGAGATTTCAGCTCTAAAGGCTGCAGAATAGTGAGTGCAGCTCTGGAGTATAATACAGGATGTAACTCCGGATCAGTACAGGATAAGTAATGTAATGTATGTACACAGTGACTCCACCAGCAGAATAGTGAGTGCAGCTCCGGAGTATAATACAGGATGTAACTCAGGATCAGTACAGGATAATATAATGTATGTACACAGTGACTCCACCAGCAGAATAGTGAGTGCAGCTCTGGAGTATAATACAGGATGTAACTCAGGATCAGTACAGGATAAGTAATGTAATGTATGTACACAGTGACTCCACCAGCAGAATAGTGAGTGCAGCTCTGAAGTATAATACAGGATGTAACTCAGGATCAGTACAGGATAAGTAATGTAATGTATGTACACAGTGACTCCACCAGCAGAATAGTGAGTGCAGCTCTGGAGTATTATACAGGATATAACTCAGGATCAGTACAGGATAAGTAATGTAATGTATGTACACAGTGACTCCACCAGCAGAATAGTGAGTGCAGCTCTGGAGTATAATACAGGATATAACTCAGGGTCAGTACAGGATAAGTAATGTATGTACACAGTGACTCCACCAGCAGAATAGTGAGTGCAGCTCTGGAGTATAATACAGGATATAACTCCGGATCAGTACAGGATAAGTAATGTATGTACACAGTGACTCCACCAGCAGAATAGTGAGTGCAGCTCTGGAGTATAATACAGGATGTAACTCAGGATCAGTACAGGATAAGTAATGTAATGTATGTACACAGTGACTCCACCAGCAGAATAGTGAGTGCAGCTCTGGAGTATAATACAGGATATAACTCAGGATCAATACAGGATAAGTAATGTAATATATGTACACAGTGACTCCACCAGCAGAATAGTGAGTGCAGCTCTGGAGTATAATACAGGATGTAACTCAGGATCAGTACAGGATAAGTAATGTAATGTATGTACACAGTGACTCCACCAGCAGAATAGTGAGTGCAGCTCTGGAGTATTATACAGGATATAACTCAGGATCAGTACAGGATAAGTAATGTATGTACACAGTGACTCCACCAGCAGAATAGTGAGTGCAGCTCTGGAGTATAATACAGGATATAACTCCGGATCAGTACAGGATAAGTAATGTATGTACACAGTGACTCCACCAGCAGAATAGTGAGTGCAGCTCTGGAGTATAATACAGGATGTAACTCAGGATCAGTACAGGATAAGTAATGTAATGTATGTACACAGTGACTCCACCAGCAGAATAGTGAGTGCAGCTCTGGAGTATAATACAGGATATAACTCAGGATCAATACAGGATAAGTAATGTAATATATGTACACAGTGACTCCACCAGCAGAATAGTGAGTGCAGCTCTGGAGTATAATACAGGATGTAACTCACGATCAGTACAGGATAAGTAATGTAACGTATGTACACAGTGACTCCACCAGCAGAATAGTGAGTGCAGCTCTGGAGTGTAATACATGATATAACTCAGGATCAGTACAGGATAAGTAATGTAATGTATGTACACAGTGACTCCACCAGCAGAATAGTGGGTGAAGCTCTGGAGTATAATACAGGATGTAACTCAGGATCAGTACAGGATAAGTATGTAATGAATGTACACAGTGACTCCACCAGCAGAATAGTGAGTGCAGCTCTGGAGTATAATACAGGATATAACTCAGGATCAGTACAGGATAAGTATGTAATGAATGTACACAGTGACTCCACCAGCAGAATAGTGAGTGCAGCTCTGGAGTATAATACAGGATGTAACTCAGGATCAGTACAGGATAAGTATGTAATGAATGTACACAGTGACTCCACCAGCAGAATAGTGAGTGCAGCTCTGGAGTATCATACAGGATATAACTCAGGATCAGTACAGGATAAGTAATGTAATGTATGTACACAGTGACTCCACCAGCAGAATAGTGAGTGCAGCTCTGGAGTATAATACAGGATATAACTCAGGATCAGTACAGGATAAGTAATGTATGTATGTATGTACACAGTGACTCCACCAGCAGAATAGTGAGTGCAGCTCCGGAGTATAATACTGGATGTAACTCAGGATCAGTACAGGATAAGTAATGTAATATATGTACACAGTGACTCCACCAGCAGAATAGTGAGTGCAGCTCTGGAGTATAATACAGGATGTAACTCAGGATCAGTACAGGATAAGTAATGTAATGTATGTACACAGTGACTCCACCAGCAGGATAGTGAGTGCAGCTCTGGAGTATAATACAGGATGTAACTCAGGATCAGTACAGGATAAGTAATGTAATGTATGTACACAGTGACTCCACCAGCAGGATAGTGAGTGCAGCTCTGGAGTATAATACAGGATATAACTCAGGATTAGTACAGGATAAGTAATGTATGTACACAGTGACTCCACCAGCAGAATAGTGAGTGCAGCTCTGGAGTATAATACAGGATATAACTCAGGATCAGTACAGGATAAGTAATGTAATGTATGTACACAGTGACTCCACCAGCAGAATAGTGAGTGCAGCTCTGGAGTATAATACAGGATGTAACTCAGGATCAGTACAGGATAAGTAATGTAATGTATGTACACAGTGACTCCTCCAGCAGAATAGGAAGTGCAGCTCTGGAGTATAATACAGGATGTAACTCAGGATCAGTACAGGATAAGTAATGTAATGTATGTGCACAGTGACTCCACCAGCAGAATAGTGAGTGCAGCTCTGGAGTATAATACAGGATGTAACTCCGGATCAGTACAGGATAAGTAATGTAATGTATGTACAGTGACTCCACCAGCAGAACAGTGAGTGCAGCTCTGGAGTATAATCGCTCCTCTCTGATGTGGCAGTTTGGGGTCATGTGTAAACACACTGGTGAAGTTATTGATTAGGAGTAGAGGGGGTTAATGCGGCGGTGGGTGAGCAGGGGGTCTTGCACACAGCTGTGAGGGGGAGTGAGTCACTCGTGAAATGTGAGGCCGGCAGTAAAGTGTTTATCCTGTCAGATGAGTCCAGCACTTCTCCTGGATTGCAGACGCTCTCCCTGTCACAAGCCGGACCTCCTCCTCATCATCATCATCATCATCATCATCATCATCCTCCTCCTCCTCATCCTATAGGCTACACTGTATGTGATGACTTCATTTATAAGGGGCATTCAGGACTTTGGGAAAGCTGGGTGATTTATCTTTGTGGTAGCCGTAATGTCACCCAACTTTCTCAAGATACTGATAGAACTTGGAATCCGCTGGATAAGAATTGGACGACTCCAGGGTGATATTTATGGGGGTCCTGATTTGTACAAACATTTGGTGATTTTGGTGCCTCGTGCCTCTTCTTTCTTGCAGGCCACGTGTGCCCTCCGGGAGGTGCTGTCTCAGCCGCAGTCGTCCCTCGCTGTACAGGAGCTCTACCCCCAGCTCTTTGTGGCGCTCCTCCTGCGGGTCAGCTGTATGGTGGGTGTCCAGTTACCCAAGAACCTCGGACCGACCAAAGAGAGAAAAAGCTCCAGCCAGAGTCCATGCAGCCGGAACCTGGACCCCTGCAGGTAACGCGCCCCCCGCACCGTATTATGGCTGCACATTGTCCGAGGTTACACCGCAATGTGGCGCAAATCAAACTCCTCCTACGTGGGGTTAATACAGGTGATCACATGACGGATGATCACAACTGAATCCTGTACGGGTGAAATCACACAAAGCTTCATCACCCGGGAATCCGCAGCCACCGTGTCTGAACACGACCCAACACAGATCTCCGCAGAAAAGTCCTGGAGTGCGATGAAGTGTCCGAATCTCCTCGTATCATCCCCCTCCGATCACGTGTCTGGTACCCTCCACCTCCCCCACTCATCTACTGTATATAGTGACCCCCCCCACTCATCTACTGTATATAGTGACCCCTCCCACTCATCTACTGTATATAGTGACCCCCCCACTCATCTACTGTATATAGTGACCCCCCCCCACTCATCTACTGTATATAGTGACCCCCCCCCACTCATCTGCTGTATAGTGACCCCCCCCACTCATCTGCTGTATAGTGACCCCCCCCACTCATCTACTGTATATAGTGACCCCCCCACTCATCTACTGTATATAGTGACCCCCCCCACTCATCTACTGTATATAGTGACCCCCCCCACTCATCTACTGTATATAGTGACCCCTCCCACTCATCTACTGTATATAGTGACCCCCCCCACTCATCTACTGTATATAGTGACCCCCCCCCACTCATCTACTGTATATAGTGACCCCCCCCCCACTCATCTACTGTATATAGTGACCCCCCCACTCATCTACTGTATATAGTGACCCCCCCCACTCATCTACTGTATATAGTGACCCCCCCCACTCATCTGCTATATAGTGACTCCCCCCCACTCATCTACTGTATATAGTGACCCCCCACTCATCTACTGTATATAGTGACCCCCCACTCATCTACTGTATATAGTGACCCCCCCCACTCATCTACTGTATATATAGTGACCCCTCCCATTCATCTACTGTATATAGTGACCCCCCCACTCATCTACTGTATATAGTGACCCCCCCACTCATCTACTGTATATAGTGACCCCCCCCACTCATCTGCTATATAGTGACCCCCCCACTCATCTACTGTATATAGTGACCCCCCCCACTCATCTACTGTATATAGTGACCCCCCCCCACTCATCTACTGTATATAGTGACCCCCCCCCACTCATCTACTGTATATAGTGACCCCTCCCCCATATATCTGTAGTGTGTGGTCCTGCTTGTACGGTGCAGGTCTGGACACGTGACTTATGACCCCGCTCAGTTTCCAGTCGTCCGTCTCCCCGTGTTCTGGGTCTTCTCAGGGTGACGGTTTCTCCGCTCTGTGGATGATGTGATTTTTCCTCTGAGCTGCACGACATAACGACCACCAGATGTGTGTCACACAACCGAGCCGGCGGAGGGGGCACAAACTTCTCATAAATACATGAGGAGCGCCACTCGTCCCCCCACAGCTGCGCCACTCAGTAATGGTGCCACGGCGGGTGTCCCCAGCTCACTGACCCCTGGAGATTCAGGGTAGAGAACACATCTACTGACTAATATAATCTCCACTGTCACCGCCTCATCTCCGAGAAGTTGTCAAGGCTCCGCCCCTGTCCAAAGAGTAAGGCTGATCGGCTAGATCTCGGACGTCCGAGGTGCAGCCGTGCTCTGTGCTCCGGGACGCGAGATCGCGCATCCCCCATAGACTAGAGCCTATTAAGGGATGTGTGAAGCGTGAAAAAATAGGACGTTTGCTACTCTCTCACGGACCCGTCACACGCTCCGCTGAAACAACGTCCACAGTGAATTATGGCCTTAAAAGGAGACTCCACCCGAAACATTTGTTGGACCAAAACTGTTAAAAATATTGTCACATCCTGACTGTCCTCTCCCGCTTGCTTACTCCCACCTCTGCTTGCTTGCTCCCTCTTCCCCCTGCTTGCTCGCTCCTTCCTCTGCTTGCTTGCGCCCTCCTCCTCTGCTTGCTTGCTTCCTGTTCCCCATGCTTGCTCGCTCCTTCCTCTGCTTGCTGTGTAGTTACCGACTGTGTTCTCTTCTCAGCTCTGCGGCGGACGCTCTACACTTCATGCTGGTCCAGGGAGGCAGCGAGGAGGTGGCGCTGAGTGTGACGAGTGATGGAGGATGGGAGAAAATGAAAAAAGAGGAAACTCATCACATGGGAGTATCGGCATTGAGCAGGTAAAGACTGTGTGACCCCTCCCCCTCCTGGCCCTAGCCCCGTTCTTGTGTCACCCGTTATATGCCCCTCCTTGCCCCGTTCTTGTGTCACCCCTGTTATATGCCCCTCCTCCGCCCCGTTCTTGTGTCACCCGTTATATGCTCCTCCTTGCCCCGTTTTTGTGTCACCCCCGTTATATGCCCCTCCTCCGCCCCGTTCATGTGTCACCCGTTATATGCCCCTCCTCCGCCCCGTTATTGTGCCCCTCCTCTGCCCCGTTCTTTTGTCACCCCCGTTATATGCCCCTCCTCCGCCCCGTTCTTTTGTCACCCCCGTTATATGCCCCTCCTCCGCCCCGTTCATGTGCCACCCGTTATATGCCCCTCCTCCGCCCCGTTCCTGCCGTTCTCCCATCATCCTCTCCTCTCTCGTCGCAGCTCCATGGTCCGGTACGCTGGACCCAAACTCCCAGTCATCATAAAGATCCTGCAGACGGCTCAGAGCAGCGCGTACGACAACCAGCGAGTCACCGCCACGGCCTTCCTCGCCCAGGTCAGGACACAACTACAGCGGCTCATGGGTGGGGGGCATTTCAGGGCTTAGATTCAGGTCGTGTATGCTCAATAACAATAATTACCCAGAATGCACCCTGCCTCAGTACTAGACGCTTTACACTAGTGAAGCCCCCGCCATGTGTAATAAGTGTCATCTGTAGTTTGATTGAAGGGGAGGGGGTGCAGAGAGGGAGGGGGTGCAGAGAGGGAGGGGGTGCAGAGAGGGAGAGGGGGTGCAGAGAGAGGGAGGGGGTGCAGAGAGAGGGAGGGGGTGCAGAGAGAGGGAGGGGGTGCAGAGAGAGGGAGGGGGTGCAGAGAGAGGGAGGGGGTGCAGAGAGAGGGAGGGGGTGCAGAGAGGGGGAGGGGGTGCAGAGAGGGGGAGGGGGTGCAGAGAGAGGGGGGGTGCAGCTCATGTTTTTTATGTTTGGTTCTTGTAAGTTGCCTCTTGTCATCTGCTTGGCCTGTGGTGGCTCTTGGCGCGTTGCGTGACGACGGCCGCCTGTAGAGCGGTGCGTTGCGGGTTTTCTCCAGGTCTGAGCTCGCCGTGTTTCGCTTGTATGACGATTGTCACCTGTCACGCGCTGTGACTCGGGTTTGTGCTGTGACCCTATGATAACACCCTGTGGCGGGCGATGGGGCCGTTTTCTGCGTCTTTCCTCATTCGGCGCACTGCTGGCGTTGTGTTCGGCTCTTTGGAGCCGCGTGTCCCCCGTCCTCTGCTGTAATTTTTACCAGTCTGGAAGTTTCCAGCATAACAAACGTCTTGCATCAGTCTGAGCGCGGCTCTGGCAGGACGTCCAGGGCTGTGGAAAAATCCATCATCTCCTGCTCCTCATCTCTCCATGGACTGTGATCCGGCCGCTGCTCCTGCATCCTGGAAGCTGAGGCTGTAACTGGAGCAGCTGAGGAGACTCTGGTGGAGGAGCGCGCGGTCCTGGCACGCCGCCGCCGCCTCCTGTATCACCGCTCTGCTCCAGCCCCGCCGCTCACTTTCCATACTGAAGATGTAAAATAAACCGTACGAGACACAAACAAACCCCCCTGCGCGGGGCGGACGTCTGCTTCTTGTGTTTCACACCTCACCACGTTCAAAATGGACAATGAGGGACACGTAAAAACCGGGCTATGCGTCCGCGCGGTGCTAATAACCCGTGACACCGGCCCGGCACAGCTGCGTGGAGGAGGCGGTTCATCCAGGTCATGGACGCGCTCCTGATGTTTTTACCTGAAGCGGCTTTATGGGTGTACGCACAAGAAGGGGCGCTGCGGAGAATAATTGGGGTGTTGCAATCACCTGGGGAGGGGAGTAGGTTACTGGTGGTCACATTGCAGCGATGCCCGGCGTCTGTAGGGTCGTCTCCGGTCACACACATCTATTGTTTTTACGACCTGTCGCTGGATTGTCGTCTCATGGTGTCCGTCCTGCGTTCAGCTCCTGCAGAGCAGCGACCTCAGTGACCTCGTCTTCCTGGAGCCGCTGATGGAGAACATGAGCAGCCGGCTGAAGGACAGCTGTATTACTGTACGCATGCTGGCCGTCCGTGGCCTGGGGAACATTGCCAGTGGATATCCTGAGAAGGTCAGGAGCCTGCGCCTCCGGGTGTGAGGGAAAGGGGTAAATAGAGGAAGATCTGTCTACTGTATGTGTTTGCTTAATACAGGTACGAAAACATGGATCCCACCTGCTGACCGCCATGATCAATGCCATGGATGACCGAGAAGACCCCGACCATATAGTGACCCAGGAGGCCATGTCCAATCTGTCCCTCCTGCTGCCTCATGTGCAGGACAGCGACATGCACTCCCTTCTCATCCACACCGCCATCCGCATCAGACCTTTCTTTGACCATGTAAGTAACGGGCGGCTGGAGATGTCACTGTATTGGGGGTCCGCTGAGCGTCACCGGTGAAGAAATCGTGAGCGATTACAATCTGGTTGAATAGAAGCCGCTCCCTCCAGCGCTTCATCATCCATGGTATCAGCCCGGTGCCCCCAGAAGAGAGCGGTGCCCGGTGCCCCCAGCTGTCAGCGCAAGGTCTCTACTATGGTAAAGGGAGGTGTACGCGCGTGATCCATGGAAGAATTAGGGGTTATCAGCATTGGGGTCTATGGGGGGGATTGGAGCCGGTCAGTATGAGGTCTGTAGAAGGAGAAGAGGTTGTCATTGCAGGATTGTCGGAGTCTGTTTATATTGCGGTCCATGTAAGGGGGAGGTGATCGCTGTGCGGTCCATGGAGGGAGTAATGGGAGATAGGGGTCCACGTGTGCACCGCCTCTGGTGACTCCATGCCTACGGTTATTTTATAGGAGAGGGAAGAATTGCGCAGAGCATCCATTGTCTTGTTTGGAAATCTCACGAAGTTCAGCTCGGGTAGCGGGGAGGAGGTCCTGTTCGAGCAGATCCTGAGCGGTTTAGTGACTTTACTTCTACACCTGCAGGACCCCAAACTGGAGGTGGTGAAGGTGAATATGGTGACGTGCACGTCTGTGGGGGGTGGGGACCATATAATCGACTCCATGTTGTCATCTGTGTCCGTTCTCCTGTGTTTCAGGCCTGTAAGTTTGCTCTTCAGATGTGCGCCCCGAGTCTCAACAACCAGGGTCTGGCGGACATGTTCACTTCCCACCTGCACCCCGATAGAGCACTGCATTATGGGGAGTTCATGAACAACGTCTGCAAACACCTGGTGAGGAGCCTGAATGTGAGATCCCCCTATGTGGGGGACATGCGCTGTGCACCAGGGTCTTCTAGAAAGAGGCTCGGAAAGTTTAATGGGGGTGGAATGATTTGTGGTGGGAACGTGTCCGATGTGAGGAGTATTTGGTCTGGGACTGGACTGCTGAGTGGCACAGACCTTGCAGGTTATCTGGGGATGGGGTGTGCGTTGTGTAACATGAACCTGTCTGTTAGTTGCAGGGATACCCAGACACGATCCCTCGTCTCATCCAGACCAACATCTCCTACTTCAAGAGCATCTGGCCCGATATACGAGCAGCGGCGCCATTGTTCATTGGTATTTCCTGCTGACCGTTTTATTCAGTTCTATAATATGGAATCGGCTCCACCTGCTGCAGGGTGACACATGTGAAATGTGGTTTTATGTATTGTGTTTGTCTTTGCAGGGTTCTTGGTGTTGCACATGCAGCCGGATCAGTGCAGAATGGTTGATTTAGATCATCTGGTGACATGTAAGTTTCCTGTCAGGAGGAGGAGGAATGTGACCAGTAAAAGTGTCACAGGGACCTTTGCTGTGTGAACTTACAATAAGTCCTCCCTGCCTGTCCGCACTGTGCCTGCCTCTAACCTATGTCCTCCCTGCCCTGGATCTGCCTCTGACTTGTGTCCTCCCTGCCTGTCTGCCCTGGACCTGCCTCTGACTTGTGTCCTCGCTGCCCCTGACTTTTGTGTTCTCCCTGCCTGTCCGCACTAGTCCTGCCTCTGACTTGTGTCCTCCCTGCCCTGGACCTGCCTGTGACTCGTGTCCTCCCTGCCTGTCCACACTGTGCCTGCCCTGGATCTGCCTCTGACTTGTGTCCTCCCTGCCTGTCTGCCCTGGACCTGCCTCCTCCCTGCCCCTGACTTGTGTCCTCCCTGCCTGTCCGCACTGTGCCTGCCTCTGACTTGTGTCCTCCCTGCCCTGACCTGCCTCAGACTTGTGTCCTCCCTGCCTCAGACTTGCGTCCTCCCTGCCTCTGACTTGTGTCCTCCCTGCCCTGGACCTGCCTCTGACTTGTGTTCTCCCTGCCCTGGACCTGCCTCTGACTTGTGTTCTCCCTGCCCTGGACCTGCCTCTGACTTGTGTCCTCCCTGCCCTGGATCTGCCTCGTGTCCTCCCTGCCTGTCTGCCCTGGATCTGCCTCTGACTTGTGTCCTGCCTGCCCTGGACCTGCCTGTGACTCGTGTCCTCCCTGTCCCAGCCTCCAACTTGTGTCCTCCCTGCCCTGTCCCAGCCTCCGACTTGTGTCCTCCCTGCCCTGGACCTGCCTCTGACTTGTGTCCTCCCTGCCCTAGACCTGCCTCTGACTTGTGTCCTCCCTGCCCTGGACCTTCCTCTGACTTGTGTCCTCCCTGCCCTGGACCTGCCTCTGACTTGTGTCCTCCCTGCCCTGGACCTGCCTCTGACTTGTGTCCTCCTGCCCTGGACCTGCCTCTGACTTGTGTCTGCCCTGGACCTGCCTCTGACTTGTGTCTTCCCTGCCCTGGACCTGCCTTTGACTTGTGTCCTCCCTACCCTGGACCTGCCTGTGACTTGTCCTCCCTGCCCGTGACTTGTGTCCTGCCTGCCCTGGACCTGCCTGTGACTCGTGTCCTCCATGCCTGTCCGCATTGTGCCTGCCTCCAATTTGTGTCCTCCCTGCCCGTGACTTGTGTCCTCCCTACCCTGGTCCTGCCTGTGACTTGTGTCCTCCCTGCCCTGGACCTGCCTCTGACTTGTGTCCTCCCTGCCCTGGACCTGCCTCTGACATGTGTCCTCCCTGCCCTGGACCTGCCTCTGACTTGTGTCTTCCCTGCCCTGGACCTGCCTTTGACTTGTGTCCTCCCTACCCTGGACCTGCCTGTGACTTGTGTCCTCCCTGCCTGTCCGCACTGTGCCAGCCTCCAACTTGTGTCCTCCCTGCCCTGGACCTGCCTCTGACTTGTGTCCTCCCTGCCCTGGACCTGCCTCTGACTTGTGTCCTCCTGCCCTGGACCTGCCTCTGACTTGTGTCTGCCCTGGACCTGCCTCTGACTTGTGTCTTCCCTGCCCTGGACCTGCCTTTGACTTGTGTCCTCCCTACCCTGGACCTGCCTGTGACTTGTCCTCCCTGCCCGTGACTTGTGTCCTGCCTGCCCTGGACCTGCCTGTGACTCGTGTCCTCCATGCCTGTCCGCATTGTGCCTGCCTCCAATTTGTGTCCTCCCTGCCCGTGACTTGTGTCCTCCCTACCCTGGTCCTGCCTGTGACTTGTGTCCTCCCTGCCCTGGACCTGCCTCTGACTTGTGTCCTCCCTGCCCTGGACCTGCCTCTGACATGTGTCCTCCCTGCCCTGGACCTGCCTCTGACTTGTGTCTTCCCTGCCCTGGACCTGCCTTTGACTTGTGTCCTCCCTACCCTGGACCTGCCTGTGACTTGTGTCCTCCCTGCCTGTCCGCACTGTGCCAGCCTCCAACTTGTGTCCTCCCTGCCCTGGACCTGCCTCTGACTTGTGTCCTCCCTGCCCTGGACCTGCCTCTGACTTGTGTCCTCCCTGCCCTGGACCTGCCTCTGACTTGTGTCTTCCCTGCCCTGGACCTGCCTCTGACTTGTGTCTTCCCTACCCTGGTCCTGCCTCTGACTTGTGTCCTCCCTACCCTGGACCTGTCTGTGACTTGTGTCCTCCCTGCCCGTGACTTGTGTCCTGCCTGCCCTGGACCTGCCTGTGACTCGTGTCCTCCATGCCTGTCCGCATTGTGCCTGCCTCCTATTTGTGTCCTCCCTGCCCGTGACTTGTGTCCTCCCTACCCTGGTCCTGCCTGTGACTTGTGTCCTGCCTGTGACTTGTGTCCTCCCTGCCCTGGACCTGCCGCCTGTGACTTGTGTCCTCCCTGTCCGTGACTTGTGTCCTCCCTACCCATGTCCTGCCTGTGACTTGTGTCCTCCCTGCCCTGGACCTGCATCTGACTTGTGTCCTGCCTGCCCTGGACCTGCCTGTGACTCGTGTCCTCCCTGCCTGTCCGCACTGTGCCTGCCTCCAATTTGTGTCCTCCCTGCCCTGGACCTGCCTCTGACTTGTGTCCTCCCTGCCCTGGACCTGCCTCTGACTTGTGTCCTGCCTGCCCTGGACCTGCCTGTGACTCGTGTCCTCCCTGCCTGTCCGCACTGTGCCTGCCTCCAATTTGTGTCCTCCCTGCCCTGGACCTGCCTCTGACTTGTGTCCTCCCTGCCCTGGACCTGCCTCTGACTTGTGTTCTCCCTGCCTGTCCGCACTGTGCCTGCCTCCTCCCTACCCTGGCCCTGCCTCTGACTTGTGTCCTCCCTGCCCTGGATCTGCCTCTGACTCGTGTCCTCCCTGCCTGTCTCCAATTTGTGTCCTCCCTACCCTGGTCCTGCCTGTGACTTGTGTCCTCCCTGCCCTGGATCTGCCTCTGACTTGTGTCCTCCCTGCCCTGGATCTGCCTCTGACTTGTGTCCTCCCTGCCCTGGATCTGCCTCTGACTTGTGTCCTCCCTGCCCTGGATCTGCCTCTAACTTGTGTCCTCCCTGCCCTGGATCTGCCTCTAACTTGTGTCCTCCCTGCCCTGGATCTGCCTCTAACTTGTGTCCTCCCTGCCCTGGATCTGCCTCTAACTTGTGTCCTCCCTGCCTTTCTGCCCTGGACCTGCCCCTGACTTGTGTCCTCCCTGCCCCTGACTTGTGTCCTCCCTGCCCCTGACTTGTGTTCTCCCTGCCCTGGACCTGCCCCTGACTTGTGTCCTCCCTGCCCCTGACTTGTGTTCTCCCTGCCCTGGACCTGCCCCTGACTTGTGTCCTCCCTGCCCCTGACTTGTGTTCTCCCTGCCCTGGACCTGCCTCTGACTTGTGTCCCCCCTGCCCTGGACCTGCCTCTGACTTGTGTCCTCCCTGCCCGTATGGTGGATATTATTGACAACTCCTCTCCCTGACTAGTCCTCCAGTGATTGATCTCTCATATTCGGCCTGTTGGGGGTGCTGCTCTTCCTGTGGCCATTTCTGTACTTTTACCTAATGAAGAGTCGGGGTTCAGCGTGGGGACAGGATTTGTAGGTGACTGCAGGGTCTGGGGCTTCATCATTTATCTTTATGGCCCTGTGTCTGATGACTGGGAGCGCTGCTGTTTTCCTTCCTCTATTGCTGTGATCAGCTGAGCCGCTTCCAGGATAAGGAGATTTACAGCTGTGTAACCTGCTCCTCCATCCCTGGGGAACACCTCACTGACTGTGGGGGCAGGAGGAAGCACCGTCATCTCATTAGGCCGTCTGTCCTGCTAACGTGCAGACGGATCTCCGAGCTTCCCATAGGGTCCCGTGTAAACAGCTACTGGAAGTAACGCTGCCCGGAGAGAGCGAGCTGGGACCCATGCCAGGGACAGAGTGAGGGGGGTTTAATAGGGGGAGACAGGCGGAGCGCTATAGACGGCCAACTCCACAACACAAAGAGCCGGGAAGGGGAAAAAATAAGGATATTCTGTAGGTGAGACATAGAACGGTTATATAGGGGATGGCTATACTGGAGAGAGGCACCGCGGGCACCGGAGATGCAGCGTTCTGCCCTTATTAGAAGAATATGAGAAAAGTCCCTTTTAGTGAATATAAAAGATTTAAAAAAAAGTAAATTCTTACACTCCTGTACCGAGATCTGATCACCTGAAGTTAAAGGCCTAAAGCCTGAGCCTGCACTACTGAGAGGTTCTGATGTCATCCACACCAGTGGTCACCATGACAACACGGCACCTGACAAACCTCAGGAGGAAACGTCTCCAAGTAGTGCAGCCTCGGGCTCTGGAGCTAGGTTTGTGATGTGGAGTGGAGACCTCTGTACGTTTCTTCTGCTCTTCCCTTGTCCTTGCTGTAAGTGCTGATCGTTGTCCTCTTTCTCAAGCTCTCATAGTCTTGTTGAAGGATCCGGTCCCAGGTGTGCGCATTAAAGCTTCAGAGACCATGGGCCGTTTGGTGAAGTTTGTCTGATGTTTGGTCCTGGAGGACAGAACTACAAGACCCATCATCCAATCTGCTTCTCTGCGATGAGGTCTGAGCTTCATACTGGCACGTCCTGACCCTGCCCATGTGATGTCACCACCGTCTCGTCTGCCTCGTGTTACATCAGATGGGCCTGCGCTCGAGGTCGTCCTTGGATCTCACCAGCCTCGCGCTCCTCCTGATGGTTATTGACTTGCTGCAATAAAGACTTTGTGGGTCGCAGGTTTGGAGATCATCACTGAAGGCTCCAGGTCTTGGCCCCTGGCCCCTGCAGTCCATCCTCTGGGCCCCTGTCCATGGTCACTTGTCTCTTCTGCTATTTGGCTCCTTCATGTTTAGTGTTGATTCCTCGGTGGGGGTGGGGTGTATATTTGGCTACGTCCATATTTCTGTATATTGAGGTTGATGGGGCTTTTCTATTGTTGTGGCTTTGGAAGCATCAGAAAACATGATAATTATTTTCACTATGACGAGTTTGGATCTTCTCTGGGGTGAGGGGGTTGACTACATGTGAAGCTAAACTTTAGTCACGTCTAGAACATAACACCTCCAGGTTTATTGTGTAATAACATCTGATCACCGCGCATTAAAGACGACAACTGCGCCGCGATATGAAGATTTCAATTGGTCCCTAAGGGAAAGAAAGTTACAAGTGACCTTCCAACTAATCACTACAATTACAAATTGTCACTTTCTTCCCATAGGGAACAGTTTCGGGGTGACCACGATTTGCACACAACTTCATGTCACTGTGAAGTTCTAACCTAATTGCTTGTTTCACAACGGTCAATAGTCCATCAACTGAAAGTGACAACCGAGCCCCCGAGAGATTGTAAGCTGTAAATCCATCTAGAACAGGTCATCCTGCAAACCTGAGACCCTGCATGGAGGACACTAGTGAAGATGACCAGAGACATAACACCTCAGAAGATACATGTCCCCAGGCTGAGATGTAGAGACCCTGCATGGAGGACACTAGTGAAGATCACCAGAGACATAACCCCTCAGAAGATACATGTCCCCAGGCTGAGATGGAGAGACCCTGCATGGAGGACACTAGTGAAGATCACCAGAGACATAACCCCTCAGAAGATACATGTCCCCAGGCTGAGATGGAGAGACCCTGCATGGAGGACACTAGTGAAGGAGGTCACCAGAGACATAACACCTCAGAAGATACATGTCCCTGGGCTGAGGTGTAGAGACCCTGCATGGAGGACACTAGTGAAGGAGGTCACCAGAGACATAACACCTCAGAAGATACATGTCCCCAGGCTGAGGTGTAGAGACTCTGCATGGAGGACACTAGTGAAGGAGGTCACCAGAGACATAACACCTCAGAAGATACATGTCCCCAGGCTGAGATGGAGAGACCCTGCATGGAGGACACTAGTGAAGGAGGTCACCAGAGACATAACACCTCAGAAGATACATGTCCCCAGGCTGAGATGTAGAGACTCTGCATGGAGGACACTAGTGAAGGAGGTCACCAGAGACATAACACCTCAGAAGATACATGTCCCCAGGCTGAGATGGAGAGACCCTGCATGGAGGACACTAGTGAAGGAGGTCACCAGAGACATAACACCTCAGAAGATACATGTCCCTGGGCTGAGGTGTAGAGACCCTGCATGGAGGACACTAGTGAAGGAGGTCACCAGAGACATAACACCTCAGAAGATACATGTCCCCAGGCTGAGATGTAGAGACTCTGCATGGAGGACACTAGTGAAGGAGGTCACCAGAGACATAAGACCTCAGAAGATACATGTCCCCGGGCTGAGATGGGGAGACCCTGCATGGAGGACACTAGTGAAGGAGGTCACGAGAGACATAACCCCTCAGAAGATACATGTCCCCGGGCTGAGATGGAGAGACCCTGCATGGAGGACACTAGTGAAGGAGGTCACCAGAGACACAACACCTCAGAAGATACATGTCCCTGGGCTGAGATGTAGAGATACTGCATGGAGGACACTAGTGAAGGAGGTCACCAGAGACACAACCCCTCAGAAGATACGTCCCCGGGCTGAGGTGTAGAGACCCTGCATGGAGGACACTAGTGAAGGAGGAAGATCACCAGAGACATAACACCTCAGAAGATACATGTCCCCGGGCTGAGGTGTAGAGACTCTGCATGGAGGACACTAGTGAAGGAGGTCACCAGAGACATAACACCTCAGAAGATACATGTCCCCGGGCTGAGATGTAGAGACTGTGCATGGAGGACACTAGTGAAGGAGGTCACCAGAGACATAACCCCTCAGAAGATACATGTCCCCGGGCTGAGATGGAGAGACCCTGCATGGAGGACACTAGTGAAGGAGGTCACCAGAGACATAACCCCTCAGAAGATACATGTCCCCAGGCTGAGATGGAGAGACCCTGCATGGAGGACACTAGTGAAGATCACCAGAGACATAACCCCTCAGATGATACATGTCCCCAGGCTGAGATGGAGAGACCCTGCATGGAGGACACTAGTGAAGGAGGTCACCAGAGACATAACACCTCAGAAGATACATGTCCCTGGGCTGAGGTGTAGAGACCCTGCATGGAGGACACTAGTGAAGGAGGTCACCAGAGACATAACACCTCAGAAGATACATGTCCCCAGGCTGAGGTGTAGAGACTCTGCATGGAGGACACTAGTGAAGGAGGTCACCAGAGACATAACACCTCAGAAGATACATGTCCCCAGGCTGAGATGGAGAGACCCTGCATGGAGGACACTAGTGAAGGAGGTCACCAGAGACATAACACCTCAGAAGATACATGTCCCCAGGCTGAGATGTAGAGACTCTGCATGGAGGACACTAGTGAAGGAGGTCACCAGAGACATAACCCCTCAGAAGATACATGTCCCCGGGGCTGAGATGGAGAGACCCTGCATGGAGGACACTAGTGAAGGAGGAAGGAGATCACCAGAGACATAACCCCTCAGAAGATACATGTCCCCGGGCTGAGATGTAGAGACTCTGCATGGAGGACACTAGTGATGGAGATCACCAGAGACATAACACCTCAGAAGATACATGTCCCCGGGCTGAGATGGAGAGACCCTGCATGGAGGACACTAGTGATGGAGATCACCAGAGACATAACACCTCAGAAGATACATGTCCCCGGGGCTGAGATGTAGAGACCCTGCATGGAGGACACTAGTGAAGGAGGTCACCAGAGACATAACCCCTCAGAAGATACATGTCCCCGGGCTGAGATGGAGAGACTCTGCATGGAGGACACTAGTGAAGGAGATCACAAGAAACCTGACCGCTTCTAAGGTACAAGCCCCCAGGGGGCAGTTACAGCTTTATGGGGGAGATTGCTGGATGTGACTCCTCACATTATTCACTTGACAGCCCAGGCCCCAGAGCAACGTAGAGATCGATCAGAAAACTGCTTCTATTGATTTGGTGCAAATCTGTTGTTTGGTAAAACTGCACCCGACAATGACACAAAAAATCCAACATGGCCGATCAACTTTTTCAGATAGCGGTTTTCTGTCGCCCTCATTCGACGAAAAGACATCGGCAGAAAATAGTAAATTTAGCCTTTTCGGGTGTCCAACATCTCTGGTGTAAACTATGGCCGACTTTTCTTTAAAGTGAAGCATCAAAAATCTAGTCCGCACCCTGGAGCAGAAGCAGCAGCTCTTATTTTGATTTAACATATCTCCCATGATGCATCTTTCCAAACCCGGGTAAGGCCCCATGCACACGACCGTAAAACCACGGCCCGTACCATGGTCCACGGTTTTACGGACTCATTCGGTTCTATTGGTTGCGGACACCTTTCCGTAGCGCTACAGGTGGGTATCCGTGCCATAGAACTGTGCCGGGAATTATGGAGCATGTCCTATTTTTCATACGTTATGTGCTCCCATAGTTTGTATGGGAGCCTGGTCCGAAAATGCGGGCAGCCGTCATCACCCGCAATTGTGGGCTGTGATTACGGGCACGGTCGTGTGCATGGGGCCTAAGAGAAAAGAACCTGACATATAATAATGTGATGGATGAATTTGATGTGGACGGAAGCCGCTGTTCTTTATCATCACCGTTAAATGCACGAGAACCTGAGTAGTAATTGGGGCAGGAGCAATGAGTGGTGAAAGTTCCCCCATCAATGGAGCACAGCAGTGAGAACATCAGGATCCAGCAGGTTTATCTATTGGACAGAAGACTATTAGGCCTGATTCACAGTTTTTCATGTCCGAGGTGCATCCGTGCTCTGCGCTGAGAGATACAATATCACCCCCCCCCATACACTAGTCTATGGAGGGACGCGTGAAAAGAACGGACATGTCCATTGAAACAACGTCCGTGTGACGGCCACATTGAATTATATAGGTCCGTGTGACGGCCGGTTTACACTTTCGTGTGAATAGGGCCTTAGGCTTCGGGTCGTGTCGCAGCCTCATCATGAAGAAGCTGCACAAACATTCGTAGAAGCGGCTCCTGCCGGTCACTGCTGAGGCGCCGCTGCTCCGAGCGCCAGTTATTAGGGAGCGCGACCTTAGAGGTTGTCCGGTTTTATGTAAATGATAATAAAAATGTTTGTTTGCAGCTTTCTAATAGTAAATCTGCCCTGAAGTCCAAGACTGGCGTTTCATAGACTAAGGCCGCAGGAGGGAGATCCGGCACGTTCACTGAGCGAAATCTACGTTGGCGAGGAGCTTCTGATGTAACTTATAGGAGGTGGCTGCCATTTTAGTTTTTAAAGTGGCGCGAGCATCACAAAGGGCAAAAGTGTCCCATTATTTCCTGCAAATTGCAACTTATGCGGCAGAAAACACAGGAAGAAAATAATTCCCTAATTTGTGTTTCACTTCCTCATGCTTTTCATGCTTGCTGTTTGCTGCTTGCTGTCAGTAGATGGAAACGCTCTCTCATTCATTACATTGGGGCCAGACTGTCTGTGGGTATTTGCTATTGCCACTAGGAGGCGTGACACTAAGAAATATAAGTCACTCCTCCTACAGGACATGCCCCGCCCACAGACGGAGCGGTTCAGTCTTCGCTTAGTGTCCGTAGAACGCAGACACGTCCGATAATGCGGCTGAAGTCATTCTCAGGAAGGAAGACGGGGCACAGGTTTGACGTAATCTTCCGGCTGTCGACCCCCTGGAGCCCAGAGTCATATTGCGATGACGAGTGGTACGAGCGCCCACATTCACTCACCAGTCTCTGGCCGGATTCAGACCAGCGTATTTCACATCCGTCTTATGCGCGACCTAGGCAGCTCCATTCAGTGTTTTTCACGCAGCGCGTCCGTGTGTCCTCACGCCATGTCCTATACTTGGGCGTTTTTTGCGCATGACGCACCCATTGAAGTCATGGACGCACATCCGTGATTCACGCACCAGTTGCTAAAGGTATTATGAGAAAAAGAAAACCACCTCCTTCAGTTTTTATTGCTGATGTAAAAAAGCGCGTGACGTACGGATGAAAAACGCGCGTAAAAAACGCAGACGCGCACCGTACACAGATGTCAGACAGAACTGAACCGCTGGATAAACACCGTGTCACTTTTGCGCGTGTAAAAAAACGCAGTCGTTTATATGAAGCCTAAGGAGCCGCCGTCAACTTCTCCCATCAGTGTCCCCGCAGTAAAGATGTTACACTGATGGGGGCTCATGCTGGAAAAGCACTGAGACGATGTGAGTGTTAACCCCCCCCCCCATATGTAGTTTTTTTTTGGGCTCTATTTCCCCGTTTTCTACCAGTAGCGCCATTTCTTTCTCTCTGGCTGGCGGCCCATTTTTCACTACATAGAACAAGCAGGACCTCGTGACCGGAGCTGCTGCATCTTTTAGTCAGGCGGGACATCGGACACTTTGGAACCAGGCAGGACCGGCCCTTGTCTTTTCTCTGCTGCCCCCGCCGGTGCCCTAGTCCCGGAGCTTTCCCCGCCGATGCCCTAGTCCCTGAGCTGCCCCCGCCAGTGCCCTAGTCCCTGAGCTGCCCCCTGCCAGTGCCCTAGTCCCTGAGCTTCTCCCGCAGGTGCCCTAGTCCCTGAGCTTCCCCCGCCAGTGCCCTAGTCCCTGAGCTTCCCCCGCCAGTGCCCTAGTCCCTGAGCTTCCCCCGCAGGTGCCCTAGTCCCTGAGCTTCTCCCGCAGGTGCCCTAGTCCCTGAGCTTCCCCCGCCAGTGCCCTAGTCCCTGAGCTTCCCCCATCAGTGCCCTAGTCCCTGAGCTTCCCCCACCAGTGCCCTAGTCCCTGAGCTTCCCCCGCAGGTGCCCTAGTCCCTGAGCTTCCCCCGCAGGTGCCCTAGTCCCTGAGCTTCCCCCGCAGGTGCCCTAGTCTCTGAGCTGCCCCCTGCCGGTGCCCTAGTCCCTGAGCTTCCCCCTGTAAGGCCTCATGTCACTTCAGTTATTTTCGTCAGGGTGTTATCCATTTTTTTAACAGATCGGACCCTGACACATTCATCTCTATGGGGCCCTGAGCACTTCTGTTGTTTTAACGGAACCGTGTGGCGGTTCCGACAAAAATAGGACAAGTCCTACTCCTGCCCGTTTTTGATGGAAGTCTCGGACATTTCATACATACGGTCAGTTGAAACAACGGACTGCACACGGAAGCCATCCATGTACGGCCTGTTTCACGGATCCGCTGTTAGCGGCCGTACGACACCCAACCGAAGTGTGCACGAGGCCTAGGAGCGTGCACTTATACTAGCATTACTAGGTGAAGGCAGCCATTAGTCCCTGAACAGGAGGATCTATAGCTGTACAGTCCTGAGTGGTTCTATTGGTTTCTCCCCCCCCCCCCCCCTCCACTGCCATGTCTGACCCGGAGGGAAAACCTCACCCCAGACGACCATTGCAATTTATAAGCATCTTCCAAGTGAAATCAAAAATGTCCCTGTGGTCGGTCTCCTTCCTTATGTGATACAGGCCGGCCTCCTGTCCGAATGCCGGCACCCCCAGTATCGCTCACCCCTGGCATGGTCAGTCTGGTTCCGGAACGGCCCATTCCCTTTTCCGAGCGGTTGATAACCCAGAGAACATCACTGTCCATAATGGGCGAGATGTCTGCTCAACCTCACCTGGACTCATCGTCCAGGTCTTCTCGTGGCAGCCCCTGACAGACCCCCCCCCCCCCCCCCTCTTCTGCCTCAGCTCCACCGGCTCAAGGTCGAGGGCATTAAAACCATCCTGATAGCCCCAGACTGGCTGCGCCATTGTTGGTACACGAACCTTGTGTCCCTGCTGGTCAACATCCCATGGGTCTTGGCTCTCCGTCCCCGACCTTGTCTCAGGGATCCCTCGTCCACCAGAATTTAGGGCCATACGTGTCAGATGCAGCCCCCGTTCTGCGGACTTGTGTTCTCTCAATGTTATTCTCACTCAGATCTAAGCTGGGAAGTCTTCGGCCCGCATTAACCATCATCTCGGGAAGGTCGACCTTCGTTGGTGTGAGGATCACAATCGTCCTCGTTTTTTTTTCTATCCAGAATTCTTTCCTCTTTACACAGGGGCCTGGATCAAGGTTTGGCCCTCGGCTCATGGAAGGGGCCGGTGTCTACACTTTCCTTCTTGTTGGGTTGCCTTTTGGCGAGACCTTTTTGCGGTTACCCCCGATTGCCCTTAGATTCCTGCTTGGGATCTCAATTTGGCTTTGGAGGTCTTCCAGGCTACACCTTCTGAACCCTTGTGAGATTTCTCCCTTTGACTTCTGTCCTGGAAATCGTTCTTTTTCTGGTCGCTGTGATCTCCATCCGAAGGGTCTCTAAATGAGCAGCTCTCGTCGTTTCCTTTTCTCGTCAGGATCGGGCATGGCCTTCTTTTCTGCCTAAGGTTGTTCTGCTTTTCACATGAATGAGGACATCGTCCTGCCCTCCTTTTGTCCCTCTCCCAGGAGCGCGTTCCCTCCACCTGCGCCTCGCGGACTTACCTTTCTGTCCCTGTTTCCTCGCAGAGGTCGAACTCCTTGTTCATCCTCGCAGAGGGTTCCCGGAAGGGTTTGGTGGCCTCTTTGGTCACTCTCGCTCGCTGGATTCAATTGTTTGCGTGACTTAATCGGATTCGGGGCAGGACTCCCGCTTTTCGGATCACGTCCCACTTTACCAGAACAGTTGGAGCTTCAAGGACTGTCAGTTGTGCACGGCGGTCACACGATCGGCTTTGCCTCTTCAGATGCTTCCCCGGGTCACACGGTCTTGTGGGCATCTGTGAAATAGTCACCTATGTCCTGCGTTCTGTCCCCACCCCTGGGAACTGCTCAAGGACGTCCCAGGGTCCCCCAATGTAATGAACAAAAAAAAAACAGGCTTTTTGGAGCACTCACCGTAAAATCATTTTTCCGTCCACTTTATTGGGGGCACGGCTCCCACCCATTGGGTTTTTTGTTCTTGGGTGTCAGTTTAGATTCTTCTCTATGGTTTGATCTGCCTTTCCTGCCTTGTATTGGCTTCTCTCACTACTGGGGGACAGACAAAACAGCTCAATGTCTGTGGGCGGGGCATATCCTGTAGGAGGGGCCACTTATTCTTAGTGTTACGCCTCCTAGTGGCAGCAGGGTATACCCACAGTCGGTGTCCCCCAATGAACTAGACAAAAAAAGGGTCTTACAGTGAGAACTCAAAAACAATCCTGTTTCTAGCCGGAAGCGAAATCCCCGCACGGACTTTATTTTTTTAGTTACAGACAATTCAAATCAGAAAAAAATAAATTAAAAAACAGAAATCCAGCAACAAAAGTCACTATACACAACCCTCCAATTTAAAGTGCAGCTAAACGTTCAAACTTCTGACATGTCCTAGTGAGATATAATCGTGACATGTCAGAGGTTGGGATTGGTGGGGGGTCCGAGCACTGAGACCCCCGCCGATCTATAGAACGAAGCAGCTGAAGGTCTCGTGTGATCGCTCGGCCGCTTAGTCTGTTCGGCTTTTTCCCGGAAATAAATGTATCGGAGGACGGGCGCATAGACTTTATATTGAGTCCGGTCACCGATACATTTAGTTCTGGAAAAAGACGAACAGACTAAGCGGCCGAGCGATCACACGAGACCTTCAGCTGCTTCATTCTTGAGATCAGTGGGGGTCTCAGTGCTCGGACCCCCACCAATCCAAATCTCTGACATCACTATTATATCTCACTAGGATGTGTCAGAAGTTTGTCAAACGTTTAGCTGCACTTTAAATCCCTACACTGACTTAGTCCTTCTCACACAGCTGATGATTTGTGAACCTGTATCAGTGTAGACCCTCAACTGTGTGAGCAGGACTAGGTCAGGTCAGATTTTGCACCTCTGGATTCAAACAAGAATGTTTCCATCTCCTGCCAGCAAGCAGAGATTTGGAAAACTTTGAGGAAATTAAACAATCTTTGCCTCTGACCGTAGATACAACGGACAGGGATTCTGCACTTTGTTCCCGAGGTCTCATTGGTTGATGATAAAGGATCCTGGATCACCACCAGCCGCAGAGATCTGATGGGTGGGAGGTAAATGTATGTGCCCCCCACCCACCCCCTGTGCGGCTGCAGGTCTAATGTTAGAAAAGATCCACATTCCTCCCAGATATTATTATTAACCTTATTAAAAGGTTTCCCCAAATTATCAGATCCCCAAATTGTGGCAAAGCCTGAACTCACCCTAGGACACCTCCAGCACAGAATAAGCCAGGGGCCCCTCCTGCATGACACGGCGGCGTGTGCGGACATTTACCATGTGAGGGGGAGGGGAGACATTACTGAGCAGGCGCCATAGCAAGTTTTATTATAAAACAAATCTTCTGAGCTGATGCAAAACATACAGGTGTGTATATACAGGGAGGACGTCACCTTCATACCGGGGGCCGAGCCCTGCGGGGGGGGGCTGTGCGGCCGACGAGGTGGAGGAGCAGTGACTGCCGCTTCTGTCCTGGGGGGTCCTTGCTGCCGCCACTATTCATCCTGTACCTCGGGGTTTGTGGGGGCCTCAGTCTCTGATTATGTGAACAGTCGGATAGTAGCATCAGCTCCAGAGGAAAAGACCCAGGGCTGTGTGGGGTGGAAGGCGACATCCAAGACGCCCAAGTCCCGGGTGATCTGGTGTCCTCGGAGGACTTTAACGGGCACAATGAGCGGATTCTGCAGGAGGTCGCTGCACGACAAGAGGAGACAGGTCAGACATTCAGAAACTCCAGATATAAAGGCGACAGGTGGAGCAGACCCGGCGTCTCACTTACTTGTAGACCATCCCATGGCACACAATGACGCTGCCGTCATCCGAGGCCGAGGCGAAGAGCGGGTACTGTCTGTGGAAGGAGACGGCGCGCAGAGCCTTCTTGTGGTGTCTGGAAAACAGAACGGCTCAGCGACGGCTTTAGAAGCAGAAACCCCCCCCATAATGTGATGACCCCCCCCCATAGCGTCCAGACCAAGGGGACCACCACTACTGACACCTACCTGAGAACCTTGTACGGTTTAGTCGATAGATCCATGTCAAACCAGGCCAGCTTAGAATCATAGCTCCCATAGATCAGATTGTCACCTGGGAAGAGACGAGACCAGAAGTGAATCCTCTAATATAACAGAGGGGTCTGCAGGGACACAGGACCCTGCACGCTGTATAATATAACAGAGGGGACTGCAGGGACATGTTCCCTCCTATCAGACATTTATTGGATATCCTCAAATTATCAGACAATGCGCTAAAAGGAACAGGACAGGAAAAACCAGATGCTGTGTTATGCCTAGTGAATGCCTGAAGGGGCGGAGCATGACACAGATTCTAAGAGCAGCTCCGCCCCCTCAGGCCTGTCTATTAGTCACTTATCCGCAGAGGTTCTTCCAGGCGCAGTCACACATGGCGGTTAAATATTGTGTTTTAACTTTTTATATTTTTCCTGTTTTTGTGGCATTTTTGGCAGCGCCGGTGTTTTCTGCTGCAGCAGCGTGAGCGGATCGTGTGTGAACATGACGCAGCGGCAGACAGGCCATCATCTCTTACACATGAGGAATACAAGACCTGCAGGACAGCGGACAGTCCCTCTCCCCTCCCCTGGGGTCACTCACCGGCGGGGTGGATGGGGGACAGTCCCTCTCCCCTCCCCCTCTCCTGGGGTCACTCACCGGCGGGGTGGATGGCGGACAGTCCCCCTCCCCTCCCCCTCGGTCACTCACCGGCGGGGTGGATGGCGGACAGTCCCCCTCCCCCTCGGTCACTCACCGGCGGGGTGGATGGCGATGCTGGAGATCCACTTGCAGTTGGCGAGCAGCTTCTTGGTCAGCTCCTGTTTCAGCAGATTGTAGACTCTTATGCATCTCTGCGTGGCCACAAAGAAGAACGGCCGCGTGGGGTGGAACTGGACCCGCTGGACCAGACCTTTGTTTTTGCGGAATGGGTTCTGGCTGCGCCTGCGGCTGAGCTGATGTATGAGAACCTGAGAGTTCCCATTATCTGGAAGAATGACCGCAAAATAGTCCCCGCGACCGTGCCACGTCACCTGCTTCACAGCCTGCGGGAGGAGAAACTGTAAGAGGCGCAGCAGAGGTCGCAGACAACACCTCCTGTCAGGGAGATTTCTACCTTCTCATGCGTAATCCGGAGCCGCAGTCCCTGCTCATAATCTGCTCCCTCTGCAGACACCCAGGTCACCGACTGCTTCTTCTCCTCCTCAGGCGGCTGGTACGCCTCCACATGCTGATCTGTGGAACTGCAGAGAAGACGATCTCCAAGACCGGGGTTCAAGATGACGACGGAGTGCTCCCTGAGGGAAACAATCAACATGTGACTGCGGATAACATACAAGAGCCGGGACATCAGAGGTCAGACAAGCAACATCCCACACATCATAATGCGGAGACCGTAAAGCGTCTGTCTTCACTAGCTGCACTCACTATTCTGCTGGTGGAGTCACTGTGTACATACATTACATTACTGATCCTGTGTTACATCCTGTATTATACTCCAGAGCTGCACTCACTATTCTGCTGGTGGAGTCACTGTGTACATACATTACATTACTGATCCTGTACTGATCCTGAGTTACATCCTGTATTATACTCCAGAGCTGCACTCACTATTCTGCTGGTGGAGTCACTGTGTACATACATTACATTACTGATCCTGTACTGATCCTGAGTTACATCCTGTATTATACTCCAGAGCTGCACTCACTATTCTGCTGGTGGAGTCACTGTGTACATACATTACATTACTTATCCTGTACAGATCCTGAGTTACCTGCTGTATTATACTCCAGAGCTGCACTCACTATTCTGCTGGTGGAGTCACTGTGTACATACATTACATTACTTATCCTGTACTGATCCTGAGTTATATCCTGTATTATACTCCAGAGCAGCACTCTCTATTCTGCTGGTGGAGTCACTGTGTACGTACATTACATATCCTGTACTGATCCTGAGTTACATCCTGTATTATACTCCAGAGCTGCACTCACTATTCTGCTGGTGGAGTCTCTGTGTACATACATTACATTACTTATCCTGTACTGATCCTGAGTTATATCCAGTATTATACTCCAGAGCTGCACTCACTATTCTGCTGGTGGAGTCTCTGTGTACATACATTACATATCCTGTACTGATCCTGAGTTATATCCAGTATTATACTCCAGAGCTGCACTCACTATTCTGCTGGTGGAGTCACTGTGTACATACATTACATTACTTATCCTGTACTGATCCTGAGTTACCTCCTGTATTATACTCCAGAGCTGCACTCACTATTCTGCTGGTGGAGTCACTGTATACATACATTACATTACTTATCCTGTACTGATCCTGAGTTACATCCTGTATTATACTCCAGAGCTGCACTCACTATTCTGCTGGTGGAGTCACTGTGTACATACATTACTTATCCTGTACTGATCCTGAGTTATATCCTGTATTATACTCCAGAGCTGCACTCACTATTCTGCTGGTGGAGTCACTGTGTACATACATTACATTACTTATCCTGTACTGATCCTGAGTTACCTCCTGTATTATACTCCAGAGCTGCACTCACTATTCTGCTGGTGGAGTCACTGTGTACATACATTACTTATCCTGTACTGATCCTGAGTTATATCCTGTATTATACTCCAGAGCTGCACTCACTATTCTGCTGGTGGAGTCACTGTGTACATACATTACATTACTTATCCTGTACTGATCCTGAGTTATATCCTGTATTATACTCAAGAGCTGCACTCACTATTCTGCTGGTGGAGTCACTGTGTACATACATTACATTACTTATCCTGTACTGATCCTGAGTTATATCCTGTATTATACTCCAGAGCTGCACTCACTATTCTGCTGGTGGAGTCACTGTGTACATACATTACATTACTTATCCTGTACTGATCCTGAGTTACATCCTGTATTATACTCCAGAGCTGCACTCACTATTCTGCTGGTGGAGTCTCTGTGTACATACATTACATTACTTATCCTGCACTGATCCTGAGTTATATCCTGTATTATACTCCAGAGCTGCACTCACTGTTCTGCTGGTGGGGTCACTGTGTACATACATTACATTACTTATCCTGTACTGATCCTCAGTTACATCCTGTATTATACTCCAGAGCTGAACTCACTATTCTGCTGGTGGAGTCACTGTGTACATACATTACATTACTTATCCTGTACTGATCCTGAGTTACATCCTGTATTATACTCCAGAGCTGCACTCACTATTCTGCTGGTGGAGTCACTGTGTACATACATTACTTATCCTGTACTCATCCTGAGTTACATCCTGTATTATACTCCAGAGCTGCACTCACTATTCTGCTGGTGGAGTCACTGTGTACATACATTACTTATCCTGTACTGATCCTGAGATACCTCCTGTATTATACTCCAGAGCTGCACTCACTATTCTGCTGGTGGAGTCACTGTGTACATACATTACTTATCCTGTACTGATCCGGAGTTACATCCTGTATCATACTCCAGAGCTGCACTCACTATTCTGCTGGTGGAGTCACTGTGTACATACATTACTTATCCTGTACTGATCCTGAGTTACATCCTGTATTATACTCCAGAGCTGCACTCACTATTCTGCTGGTGGAATCACTGTGTACATACATTACTTATCCTGTACTGATCCCGAGTTATATCCTGTATTATACTCCAGAGCTGCACTCACTATTCTGCTGGTGGAGTCACTGTGTACATACATTACATTACTTATCCTGTACTGATCCTGAGTTATATCCTGTATTATACTCCAGAGCTGCACTCACTATTCTGCTGGTGGAGTCACTGTGTACATACATTACTTATCCTGTACTGATCCTGAGTTACATCCTGTATTATACTCCAGAGCTGCACTCACTATTCTGCTGGTGGAGTCACTGTGTACATACATTACTTATCCTGTACTGATCCTGAGTTATATCCTGTATTATACTCCAGAGCTGCACTCACTATTCTGCTGGTGGAGTCACTGTGTACATACATTACATTACTTATCCTGTACTGATCCTGAGTTACCTCCTGTATTATACTCCAGAGCTGCACTCACTATTCTGCTGGTGGAGTCACTGTACATACATTACATTACTTATCCTGTACTGATCCTGAGTTATATCCTGTATTATACTCCAGAGCTGCACTCACTATTCTGCTGGTGGGGTCACTGTGTACATACATTACATTACTTATCCTGTACTGATCCTGAGTTACATCCTGTATTATACTCCAGAGCTGCACTCACTATTCTGCTGGTGGAGTCACTGTGTACATACATTACTTATCCTGTACTGATCCTGAGTTACATCCTGTATTATACACCAGAGCTGCACTCACTATTCTGCTGGTGGAGTCACTGTGTACATACATGACATTACTTATCCTGTACTGATCCTGAGTTATATCCTGTGTTATACTCCAGAGCTGCACTCACTATTCTGCTGGTGGAGTCACTGTGTACATACATTACATTACTTATCCTGTACTGATCCCTAGTTATATCCTGTATTATACTCCAGAGCTGCACTCACTATTCTGCTGGTGGAGTCACTGTGTACATACATTACTTATCCTGTACTGATCCTGAGTTATATCCTGTATTATACTCCAGAGCTGCACTCACTATTCTGCTGGTGGAGTCACTGTGTACATACATTACATTACTTATCCTGTACTGATCCTGAGTTACATCCTGTATTATACTCCAGAGCTGCACTCACTATTCTGCTGGTGGAGTCTCTGTGTACATACATTACATTACTTATCCTGCACTGATCCTGAGTTATATCCTGTATTATACTCCAGAGCTGCACTCACTGTTCTGCTGGTGGGGTCACTGTGTACATACATTACATTACTTATCCTGTACTGATCCTGAGTTATATCCTGTATTATACTCCAGAGCAGCACTCTCTATTCTGCTGGTGGAGTCACTGTGTACGTACATTACATTACTTATCCTGTACTGATCCTGAGTTACATCCTGTATTATACTCCAGAGCTGCACTCACTATTCTGCTGGAGGAGTCACTGTGTACATACATTACATTACTTATCCTGCACTGATCCTGAGTTATATCCTGTATTATACTCCAGAGCTGCACTCACTGTTCTGCTGGTGGGGTCACTGTGTACATACATTACTTATCCTGTACTGATCCTGAGTTACATCCTGTATTATACTCCAGAGCTGCACTCACTATTCTGCTGGTGGAGTCTCTGTGTACATACATTACATTACTTATCCTGTACTGATCCTGAGTTATATCCAGTATTATACTCCAGAGCTGCACTCACTATTCTGCTGGTGGAGTCTCTGTGTACATACATTACATATCCTGTACTGATCCTGAGTTATATCCAGTATTATACTCCAGAGCTGCACTCACTATTCTGCTGGTGGAGTCACTGTGTACATACATTACATTACTTATCCTGTACTGATCCTGAGTTACCTCCTGTATTATACTCCAGAGCTGCACTCACTATTCTGCTGGTGGAGTCACTGTATACATACATTACATTACTTATCCTGTACTGATCCTGAGTTACATCCTGTATTATACTCCAGAGCTGCACTCACTATTCTGCTGGTGGAGTCACTGTGTACATACATTACTTATCCTGTACTGATCCTGAGTTATATCCTGTATTATACTCCAGAGCTGCACTCACTATTCTGCTGGTGGAGTCACTGTGTACATACATTACATTACTTATCCTGTACTGATCCTGAGTTACCTCCTGTATTATACTCCAGAGCTGCACTCACTATTCTGCTGGTGGAGTCACTGTGTACATACATTACTTATCCTGTACTGATCCTGAGTTATATCCTGTATTATACTCCAGAGCTGCACTCACTGTTCTGCTGGTGGGGTCACTGTGTACATACATTACATTACTTATCCTGTACTGATCCTGAGTTATATCCTGTATTATACTCCAGAGCTGCACTCACTATTCTGCTGGTGGAGTCACTGTGTACATACATTACATTACTTATCCTGTACTGATCCTGAGTTATATCCTGTATTATACTCCAGAGCTGCACTCACTATTCTGCTGGTGGAGTCACTGTGTACATACATTACATTACTTATCCTGTACTGATCCTGAGTTACATCCTGTATTATACTCCAGAGCTGCACTCACTATTCTGCTGGTGGAGTCTCTGTGTACATACATTACATTACTTATCCTGCACTGATCCTGAGTTATATCCTGTATTATACTCCAGAGCTGCACTCACTATTCTGCTGGTGGAGTCACTGTGTACATACATTACTTATCCTGTACTGATCCTGAGTTACATCCTGTATTATACACCAGAGCTGCACTCACTATTCTGCTGGTGGAGTCACTGTGTACATACATGACATTACTTATCCTGTACTGATCCTGAGTTATATCCTGTGTTATACTCCAGAGCTGCACTCACTATTCTGCTGGTGGAGTCACTGTGTACATACATTACATTACTTATCCTGTACTGATCCCTAGTTATATCCTGTATTATACTCCAGAGCTGCACTCACTATTCTGCTGGTGGAGTCACTGTGTACATACATTACATTACTTATCCTGTACTGATCCTGAGTTACATCCTGTATTACACTCCAGAGCTGCACTCACTATTCTGCTGGTGGAGTCACTGTGTACATACATTACATTACTTATCCTGTACTGATCCCGAGTTATATCCTGCATTATACTCCAGAGCTGCACTCACTATTCTGCTGGTGGAGTCACTGTGTACATACATTACATTACTTATCCTGTACTGATCCTGAGTTATATCCTGTATTATACTCCAGAGCTGCACTCACTATTCTGCTGGTGGAGTCACTGTGTACATACATTACTTATCCTGTACGGATCCTGAGTTACATCCTGTATTATACTCCAGAGCTGCACTCACTATTCTGCTGCTGGAGTCACTGTATACATACATTACATTACTTATCCTGTACTGATCCTGAGTTACATCCTGTATTATACTCCAGAGCTGCACTCACTATTCTGCTGGTGGAGTCACTGTGTACATACATTACTTATCCTGTACTGATCCTGAGTTATATCCTGTATTATACTCCAGAGCTGCACTCACTATTCTGCTGGTGGAGTCACTGTGTACATACATTACATTACTTATCCTGTACTGATCCTGAGTTACCTCCTGTATTATACTCCAGAGCTGCACTCACTATTCTGCTGGTGGAGTCACTGTGTACATACATTA